>NC_079443.1:48177479-48309979 GCF_903798145.1 Danio aesculapii | reverse complement strand
CTATTCTGAATATAACTGGGAGCCAGTGTAAAGACCTGAGGACAGGTGCGATGTGCTCTGATTTCCTGGTTCTGGTCAGAATCCTGGACACAGCTTTCTGGATGAGCTGAAACTGTCTTTTTGGGAAGGCCAGTGAGTCCATTACAGTAATCCAGCCTACTGGTGATGAAAGCCATGAACAAGTTTCTCAAATCAAAGCATTTATTTCTTGCAAAAAAATAAAAAAATAATAATAATAATAATAATAATAATAATAGATCACGAGTTTTTCTCCTATCAATTTACCGAAGTAGTAATCGTAAAATGTAAATTTGTGTATGGATTTGCTTTTTTTTCCAGCTTAGCGAACATTTAACATTAGTTTGCATTGACAAGCCTAATAAGCCGTCCATATAGACTAACGTTAGATTGATGTGCTCTAATGTACTTTCTAGCTCAAATGACAAGATACACACACAATGTGGTTTTTTCCATTTCTTTTATTTATTTATTTTTATTTTATTTTATTAAAAATCTTTTTTTGCGGACTATGCAGGGGGGCACAAAATGATGACTTTTGATTGGCTGATGGAGTTGTTGTCCCTGGGTCATCATACAATATGTTGGTCTTAGGACAACTAGCACTTGGCAAAATCAGCAGTATGTGCATTTTATATATATATATATATATATATATATATATATATATATATATATATATAATATATATATATATATATAATATATATATATATATATATATATATATATATATATAGTATAGTATATATAGTTCAATAAATCTATTGTTTAGCACTTCAATTGAACATTTTTAATAGCAATTTTCTCAATATTTAATTTTTTTTGAAAACTCAGATTCCAGATTTCTATATAGTTGTATTAATATACAGATTCAGATCATATATAAAGCAATACAGTATGAATTATGTCACTTAAATCAGCAGACAGTAATAAAAGCACAAAAAAAAAAGATTCATAATAAGATTGATAAAACTATGTCATCATACAATATATAGCTACTCAAACTTCTAACAATCATTTATTTATTTTATTGTTTAATGCAAAGTTTGTGTAGCAATAATATGAAGGTTTAGACTGACACAGACAACAGATAACTTAAAAGTTGCTTATTACTGTACAGTGATAATAATATCAAGATGTATATTCTTTATTTATTTATTAATTTAATTATTTATTTATTTATTTATTTATTTTCAAAATCCTCATTGTCAGCAGGATATATCTGATGCGTGGAAAAGTCTGATAATGTATAACCAATATAAGTCAACAATATCCAAAACTAAGCAGAAGGAAAGTCAATCAAAGAATATATATATATATATATATATATATATATATATATATATATATATATATATATATATATATATATATATTTTTTTTTTTTTTTTTTTTTTTTTTATTAGTAATATCCAGTTCAAAGACATGCGCTATTGGTAAGTTGGGCAAGCTAAAATTGTCTGTAGTGTATGTCCTGGTCCTCCAGTTTGGGGGTTGAGCATTGGGCTAACGACCCACCTCATAAAATTAGATGTCACGAAACACCAACATGGTGCGGCTAAATATCAACCTTGATATAAACTGCTCTGGAAGTAAATAATATCCATTGCCAAGCACTTTAACTGAACATTTTTAATAGCATTCTTTCTCAATATTTAGATTTTTTTTAAACCCTCAGATCCCTTCATTCATTCTTCTTGGCTTAGTCCCTTTTTTATCAGGGGTCACCACAACGGAATGAACCGCCAACTATTCCAGCAACACAGCCAATTTTTTGGACTGTGGCGGAAACCGGAGCACCCAGAAGAAACCTACGTGAACACGGGGAGAACATGCAAACTACACACATAAATGCCAACTGGCCCCGTCAGGACTTGAACCAGCAACCTTCTTTGCTGTGAGGCAACAGTGCTAACCACAGAGCCACCACGCTGCCACCTTCAGATTCCAGATTTTCAAATAGTTGCATTGATTATTAATGATAGAATCATATATGAAGCAACATAATATGAACGCAGTCACTTGTAGGTCAGCAGACAGTAATGAAAAGCACAACTTTATTCATAATATGTCATCAAATATAGCTACTCAGAACTCGCTCACACAAACTAGAAACAGGTTTTTCTTCATATTCAGAAATCCAGTTTTTGAGCTGAAGAAACAAATCTGTATGTCAGCACTTTGTCATATTCGAGAAATCCCACTTGACAGCACAAAAACACAGCAAGGAGAGTTATGCTGATGAAATATGAAAAACATGACAATACGTGAAAGAAAAACGAACGCTAAGGCATTAGCGTATAGCGCTGAGGGGCATGATGTATACGTGTCTTCTCTCAGAGACCCGATGTGCCTGCGGCCTTCTCATTGGAAGGTAAAAATAGAAATGCCTGTGGTATATGGGCTATTTCTTTTTTTCTTCGGCAGTCATGCAGAACTGCTTTTTAGCTAGGAACATACCTGGCCTAGCACAGCTGCTAACAGTATGGTAAACATCTGCCCTGCAAGAGAATGAAGTACATTGTTGTGCTAGTCTTTCTGTTTTCGTTCACCAGCTATCTCTCTTCTGCAGAGGAAGTGATAACTATGAGCTTAGTCACCATGTGAGTTAAAAGTAGAACCAGCATGTTGAGAAATGATAATGACCCACCTGCTGGTATTGAAGTTTCTTGAAGCTGGGTGCCTCATGTTGCGCTAATCTTTTATGGCATCTTCAAGCAATCGTCCAAATCCTACAGTCCAGCGCAGATCTGTCAAATCCACTATTCGCAGGCATGGGAAAGGGATCTCTGTGTATTTTGGCCTTGGCAGACCAGTTTTGAGTTTTTCTTCTGCTTTGTAGTATTTTCTTAAAGCCAGCATGCTAATCCTGTGGTGTGGAGTCCACTTTGCAGATTTCTAATAGAAAAAAAATACATTTGTAAGTTGGAAGTGGTCTTAAGTTTTAAGAGTGATTCATGTGAACCAAATACACATGCCAACTGGATTCAAAGTGAAAGATGTGCAGTTTAAAGACAATATGATTGGCCAGACAGCAGTTTGGTGCATCCACAATGGTAATTTACACAGTGCAGGCAGGCAAATGTCCATACTGAAAAAAACAGCTTAAACCGGCCTAGACTGGTTGGCTGGATTTAGCTGGTTGACCAGCCTTGTTTTAGAGGGGTTTGGCTATTTCCAGGCTGGTTTCCAGACATTTCCAGCCTGGTCTTAGCTGGTCAGGCTGGAAAAATGACCAGGTAAAACCAGCTTGACCAGCCTAGCCAGGCTGGGAGCCCAGCCAAAACCAGCTATGTCCAGCTTAAACCAGGCTGGTCAAGTTGGTTTTAGCTGGATTTAGCTGGTCATAAATACTTAAACTGTTATAGTAATTATATTGCTGCTTTGGTACGAAACTGCTGTCATAATAAAATCCAACAGGCTTCAGTTGTCTATGCTATAATTATACACCATCACCATGCACCACAGTTTACACTAACGTTACAGTATTTATTACAGTTTACTATGCTACAGTATTCAGTAGTATTCAATATGAAAGAGTTGTAGACATTATACACTTTCCTATGTGGTTCAAAAACATGTTTATTATAAATTACTATAGTTCTTACCTATCCGGATAACGTTATATATTACATACATCGCAAAATAAAAGCATACAAAAGCATGGATGCATTGGCTACGATATTATTCAAACCATCTAGTTTTGTCGCAAAGGTTGCATTTCTTTTTTGTTGGGTCAATTAACTTTTCTATCAACCAACATTCACTGCTGCTGCGCACGTGGACGTTAGTGTTATGGTTGTTTATTCGGCCAAAACGCCAGTAAAAACTTGGATTACTGCAAAACAAGATGTATATTTTGCAGAGGGTACATTATCAGTGAGGTGGTGTTTGTGTCTAATTTTTAAATAACACATTAACACAAACAAGTTATCGCGTTCAAAAAAAAAAGTTTGTAAACATAGATGTATCAAATAAATGTTTATTAGATGCAGTCTTTTTTGTGTTTTTAAGCCAGTTTCTTGATCTTCTGATCTTATGTAGAAGAATTACTTTCTGCCCTCCATCTGAATTCGACGTGTCATCAATAGCTATGTTTCAATCCACCCATTTTTATGCGCAGTTTGCATTTGCGCATAAAAAAACGGTTGATGGAAACGTCATGATGCGCATACATTTTGAAAAGTATGCGCATAACTGAGTAGGATAAACTTTTTATCCAATAAGAAAAGATGCGCATAAACTACGATGGAAACACTTTTACCGCACAAATTTCAGTATGCGCATTGAAAAAGGTCATGCGATTTTGTGATAAGAGATCATGTGATGATGAATGTGTGTAAATAGACAAACCAGCAGGCTGGGCACTCTGTAGATCATCTGAAATGTTGATTTGGTCATTCTAAAACGCCTTACCGTTTCAGTATTAGTGTTATTATATTATTAATGACCTCCATAATCAAGAGCGTATGTGCTCCTCGTCTGGATCCCTTCAGGATTGCCTTCTGAGGCACAAGTCAATCATTAGATGAAGAAAAGATTGACGCAGTTTCTACTGCAGCAAATCCTGTTTTAACTGTTGATATTTGGCACCTGTTAATCAGGAAGTGACGATTTTGTTTGCTTTGATTCGTTGGATGGAAACGCTGCTTTATTCGCACGTCTTTTTTGCGATAATCCAGTTTTGCACATAGTTCATTCGCATTTTTGGATGGAAACATAGCTAATGACATCATGTGAAAACAACCCATTAACCTTGATGAGTTCATTACACCGATGTGGTTAGTTTTGGCAGTTCTCTGGAGCAATGATCATAGACGTCTTCTTACAATTTAGAGCAGGGATGGGCAAACTCGATCCTGGAGGGCCGGTGTCCCTGCATAGTTTTGCACCAACCCTAATCAAACACACCTGCTTGTAGCTTTCTAGTGATCTTGAAGACACTAATTAGGGTGTTCAGGTGTGTTTGATTAGTGTTGGAGCAAAACTCTGCAGGGACACCGGCCCTCGAGGATCGAGTTTGCCCATGCCTGATTTAGAGTGTTCAGTTCGTTGGAAAATCAGCTGATAAATTCTAATCTGTTTCGGGACTCTTGTGGAGCTGCGCATTGATGAACTTGCTCCTTAGCGTTTAGACTTTCAGCCATGAAATTTAAACTACAATGAACTTCAACTATGAATACTGGAATGATATGGTTTCAATCTACTAGAAATTCTATGCAGTGCTTAATTTGTGAATTGCGAATGTTGGGGAGTCAAAGTTGGGGAAAGTAAAGAGCGGACGGAGAAGAAAGGCTGTTGAGAAGGGGGTTCGGTAAAGTCAGGTGCCCGATCAAATTTCAGAGATGCTGGATCCGGACTGTTCCAACACAAATTAAGCCCTGCTTTTATGTTAAGCTGCTTTGACACAATCTATGTTGTAAAAGCACCATAGAAATAAAGATGAATTACATTGGGACTGGACTTTGAGTTCAAACGTTAAGAACTGCTCACCAAGAATATCTATTATAATTTGAAAGCAATATCTTGTGTTGCACCTGGTTAGGTGAGGCACCATTAAAAGGTTCACCGAGTTTCCAGTGATTCAAATTAAGTGTGTTTGCAGCATGTTTGACATGTTTGCTTAAAAGCATGCAGAGGATTTATTTTATCACAGTGTAGTGGCATCGACTTTGGAGAACTGTTGTTGAAATGGGAAGCTGGTGTTTTATAAATACTTTCAAGATGCTGAAAGATTATTGATATTGGCTTCTGACTGGAGTACACACACTTTTGAATGCTTGCAGTCAACAGCGGCTAGCTTTATTATTATTTTCGTGTGACGCTGCTGTAACTCATCAGATGAGAGTGTGTGTGCGTGTGCGAGTCATAGCACTGTAGGAAAATTGTGTAATTTGCTATATAAACACCCAACTAAAACTATGTTTCCACTGAGATTTTGTAATGAATTGCATCTCACAGGACTGATTTGGATGACTGTAAGGGTCACAGAGCACAACGGGGATGCTCTTGACCACTTTTTGCTCTGAAATCTTTCTCCGCTTGAGAGAGCAAAACGTGACGGCGTAACCCAGGCACGATCCACGTGATCCAGTTGATGGATGGCCCGTTTTTTCCAATCCCACACAACACAATCAGTCAGACAGCAGTTCCAAACATACTCTCTCCCTGTGTGTTCGTTTGCCCACACTGCCATGACTTCATCACAGCCTCGGGACAGTTGACCCTCCTTTTCCGTGGGTCCATTGTAGTCACGTACTGCCGCCAGATGCTCCTCACCCTACACCCTGCAATGGTAGGCCTGACCCTGGTCCCGCTCCCCAGTTCGCAGGGCGGAAACGACCAAAGATAGTAGATGCAATAGGGAACTGGGTGATGGAAAGCTGTTGGAGAAAAGGCTTCAAATTCCCTCCCAAACCACCAAACAGATGGACATCTGGAGTTACGCAAATGCACTGCATTGCCCTGGGAACTTGGCCTCCTGCCTAAATAGCTGTTTCTAAAAGAGCCAGAGGGGACATCAGGCCTGCTTTGCAGCCTGGGGAAAGGGGATCACTGGGCCATAGGTCTTTCAGCTCCTCATAAAGTCACCCTGGGAGACCTGGCTGTGCTGTCCAAACACAGTGGCCAAACACAGTTTGCTTGTGCTGTTCTCAGATCTGGATACACAGAGTTCAAACACCCACCCAGGATGCAGCATGCTTGTCATTGTGAGAGAAAGACACTGTCATGCAAATATATGACTCTGGACCAAATAACATGGGTATATTTTTGGCAATAGACAAAAATGCATTGTATGGGTCACAATTATAGATATTTAATTTATGCCCAAATCATTAGGATTAGGATTATGTGCAGATATATACAGTGACATATGCAGAGATGGGAAGTAATAAAGTACAAATACTTTGTTACTGTACTTAAGCAAAGTCCCTTTCAGGTAAATCGTTTCACTTGGCGGCCATTTTTGAAACGCCTTTCGGGCAGTATGCTCAGGGACTCTGTTTGAATGGGGAAACATCAAATTCTCCAAGACTGCTTGCCAAGCTTTACGATTGAATTTCATATTAGGAATCACCAATAACACTGAAAAACAACTGTTTCTTTAGTTTAATTTCTAATCATCCAAATCACACAAAATCTGCAGAAACTCACATCTCATCCAAGCCCCTCCCCCAGAGTATCATCAGTCTATATCGATCGATGATTGGCTCCTGTACTAGAAGGCGGGGGGAGGGGGGCGCTTTATTCACCATATTGACAGTTACACTTTCCCCATTCAAAAAGATACGAGTGACATGTCTTGTGTATTCTATAGTCCAGTGGTTCTCAAACTTTTTTCACCAAGTACCACCTCAGAAAATTAATTGTCTCTCCAAGTACCACTATAATAACTGGTATTGAAATACAGTAGGATAGTATGCCTAATTAAGCAGCTACAGCACTGCACAGTTGAAAAACCAGCCAGATTAATTACTATTATTAAGAATATGTATTATTGTCAGCCACTTTAAACATTATAAAAAGTTTCAACATTAACTGTGCTTGCAGACAAAAAACAAACAAACAAACAAACAAAAAAATCACTGTTTAAATTAAAATGTGCTTTTAAAAGTTAATTAACAATAATACTGTTCTTAAAAAGTAAAGTAAACTGCTGTAGTTGTAGAGTATTTATGTATAGTAGCTAATGCATCAAACCTGGAAATGTTGCGTAGACCTGATAAATACAGGCTATTTGTCATGCATACACACACAAACACATTATATATATATATATTTTATATATATATATATATATATATATATATATATATATATATATATATATATATTTTATACATTTAGAAATATGTTGCATGTACATATGACATATTTGTATATCTTTGAAATCTAGACATTAACTTGTATTTTAATATGATTTGGAATTTCATATTTAAATTAGAAATTAGCTCTGCTGCACATCAATTACAGCAGGCCTATGCGTGTCAGAAAAGCAAGTGATTAAATGCATATATACAGTGCTTGACCAACTCATACGTGCGGAATTTTTGTGATTTGGTGCGAATGAGATCACGGTCCACTTAAGATGTGAAGTTTGCATTAACCGAGCACTGACCACTGTTTTCAAGCAGAATCCGGTACAGTTCGCCGTCCCTACATCTGTGCACATGGAGACTTATTTTAATCTACCTCTAATCTTCAAGTATAGCAAAGTTTGAGTGTTTTGTGTCTTGTGCCATTTGAATCACATCCAAAATAATTAGCTTAAATCTCAGGTAACAAACTAAACCGAAAGCCTGCTTTACAAAACAAATAACTTTATATATCGAAAATTATTTTACACAACTACGAGCACACGTTTTAACACATTTGTAATAATTTTTTTACCAATGATGCAACATGGGAAAATTCCAGAGTAGTAACTGAAATGCCAACACAACATGAGAACTGGTCTGCAGAAGGGCTTCTCTAGCGCGTGTGCATCTGGCTGCTCCGCAAGGGCCGCGCGCACCTCTTCCTCTGGCTTTGTGCCAAGCAGACTGATTTTTAACATCCGATAAAGCACTAAAGTAAACATTCTAAGCACACCGGTGTAATCGTACGTTTCAGGGAACAGCCAATGTTTTCTGATCACATGAGTCTCAGTGTTATCGTTCGCATCAAAGGGTTAAAAGTGTGTTCATTTTATTCTTTTATTATTCAGCGATTCTTCCACGTACCACTAGAGAGAAGCCCACGTACCACTAGTGGTACGCGTACCACAGTTTGAGAACCACTGCTATAGCCTTTGATTTAAGTCGATTTTTCTGGTATCAGTACTTTACTCCACTATTTATTTTTATGACAACTTTTTAATTTTACTCCTTAGATTTTCACACAAATATCTGTACTTTCTAATCCTTACATTTTTAAACTGAGGTCGTTACTTTCGCTTTCATGTCTTTGGTATCGTGATCTATATTATTTCTTGTCATTGCACAATTTGAGCACCTTTTTGAGGCAGTCAGCCTATTTTCGTCATTGCGCGCATGCGTGCTGCAGTGCGCAGCTCTTTCAACCAAGGTTGTCACACACAGTATGTAGGCTAGTTTATAAAGATTACTATGAGAAAGGCTAGGGTGACTACCCAGATGAGACAGAGGGAGTTGGCGAATTAAACATGACTGATGTTTACATGGTAGTAGGACACATTTTGCACGATCAGATCGCAGGTAAACAAGAGACACATTCCTGTTCAAAAACATGCTGTTTAAATGCTTAATGATAGAGACTTTTGTCCACTTCCGGTCATACTGTACAGGATTCCTCTGGTCTTTCAGTCTAATACAGCGACAAAAAAAAGTGCTTTTTTGTTAAAATTTGTACATTTAGCACTAAAACTATCAAATACTTAAAAACAAATATAAAACTATGCATTGAGATTTATTTCCTTTATTTACGATGAGTTCAAATTTCCTAATACAGATTTAGTGCTGTTTTACAGTCTTTTTTATTTATTTTATTTTTTTTTATATATATAGACCATATGATTTTACATATAGGCATATTATATAACTATACTTGGCAGTTCTCGAATAAAAATATAATGCAAAAATTTTTTAGCAGAGAATAAATGTATTAACAGAATTAATGTTTATCCAATAAATACATTATCCACAATACCCTGGGAAAAAAAATAATAATAAAAACTGCAGAATAAAATATATTTAAATATATTCAATAAAAAATATTGAATTATAAAATTTTAAAAATTCAATATATTTTGGACGGAATTCAGGGTAAAATATAAGACATTCTTTTTAAAGATAGACAGAATAATTATTAAAGTGTATGAAGATGAATGACAGCTGTTGTTTTTTGATCCATCAGCCGCAAAACCGCATGATGAACGCTGTGAGTTTGCGTCAGGATGATGATACATGGGGAGTACTGGACATTTACCTTTAGTGAAAGTAAAACATCTAGTAGTAATGGGTAGTTTTTACTTAAGTACATTTATGAGGGCATTCTTCTTTACTTTTACTTGAGTACAAAAGTGTAATCAGTACTTCAACTTTGAGTCGTTTTAAACATAAGTATCTTTACTTCTACTTGAATAAAGAACTTGTGTACTTTTACCATCTCTGCTAAGATACACATTAGTACTTTTTAGGTACCAATATGTACCTTTAAGGACCTGTTAAGAACAAAACGTTACCTTTTGAAAAGGTACTGCTCCAGTGGCAGGTGTGTATCTTTATTTCTGAGAGTGTGCATCAAATAGATGCTCCAAACTTTTTTCTTGATTGAGACCCAAATGTCTGAATTTGTGGTTCAGAGTCATACATGACAGCTGGTTTTCACATTTGTTACTCAAAGCAATCATATCACAAGGAATTAGTCATTTGATGTCAAAACACCACCAAAACATGCAAAAAAATAAAATAAAATAAAAAACATTGCAAATCAATGTAAAAATCAAATCTCATCACTGTCCTGTAATGCAATTTTAGATGTCAATTTGATGTCATTTTCACATCAAGGTAGAAATACAAAATGCACTGTAAATTTGAAATGAAACATTTATGACGAAAATTTCTTATAATATTTTTGTCGCCGGCAGCTAGCTCTCTGAAACTCTCTAATGGTCGCCCACTTACGCTAAGCAGGGTTGCGCCTGGTCAGTACCTGGATAGGACACCACATAGAAAAGCTAGGTTGCTGCCCAAAGTGGTGTTCGTGAGGCCAGCAGGGGGCACTCAACCTGCGGTCTGTTTGGGACCTAATGCCCCAGTATAGTGAAGGGGACTCTATACTGCTCAGTGAGCGTTGTCTTTCAGATGAGACGTTAAACTGAGGTCCTGACTCTGTGGTCGTTAAAAATCCCAGGATTCCGTTCGAAAAGAGTATGGCATCCTGGCCAAATTTGCCCACTGGCCTCTGTCCATCATGGCCTCCTAACCATCCCCATGTCATAATTGGCTTCATCACTCTGTCTCCTCTCCACCAATCAATAGTGTGTGGTGTGCGGTCTGGCGCAATATGGCTGCCGTCGCGTCATCCAGGTGGATGCTGGACACTGGTGGTGGATGATGAGATTCCACCTCAAAATGTGTAAAGCGGTTTGAGTGTCCAGAAAAATCGCTATATAAATGTAAGGAATTATTATTTTTATTATTATTTTGGTGGTCAAAAGGATCTGCATTTTTGATGTTATAGTATAGTTGTCACATCAAGGTGACTGTTCACTTGGAAATATTCACTGTGGAAAAGGGGTAGTTACTGAATCTAAGCTAAAATGACTATTTCTAAACATTCTGATATCAAACTAATGAGTTTATCTGACCACACCAACTTATGACTGTCCACGCTGACATTACATGCCATTACAAATCACTTCTGTCTGCACAGTCACAGTGAGGTAATAACAAGAGGTTGGATGAATGTTGTCATGACTAACACCAGAACAGCACATGGCAGTTTATAATTTAATTTAACAATACTTCTGATTATTTCATGCTTGCAGAGCCCCATAGGGCACATGAAAAAATATGAGAAAGGAGGAAAAAAAATACATTTCACTGCTTTTGCATTCATTCTCCCCTAGAAACTCAGCATTCGCCTGCAAGGGGTTTTGAATTTAGTTCACAAAACTTAATTTTGGTTGCAAAGCTTTGGGGATCACTGAGAAATGTGGAGTTCTTTCACAGAACTCGTGTGTTTAGTTGCAAAACATCTGAAGTTTATTTTTAATAGTATTTCTAATAATTTCAGTCTTACAGAGCCCCAAGGGTATGTGATGACAGATTTTTTCACTGGCTTGGAATTTACTTGCAAAGCACGTGTATTCCCCGAGAAACTCTGCATTTGGTCTTCTTCTGCATTCTCTTACACAAGTTTAATGCTAAGAATCTTTGTGTTTGGTTACAAAACTTCAGCATTTGCTTGAAAGGTTTTGCACTCCCCCAAGAATATTTGCAGTCTATTGAGGTAAAGTTAGTTTTATATTCACACATTCAGACTTTCTCAATAATATAATTTCACAAAAGTATTATTCACTCATTCTAAATAGTGAAATCATATTAGCAGCCATTGACTATCAAAGTACAACGTCATTTTTAATCAAATAAATAGGGATCAAGTCATATACTTACATACTATTTCAGATTAACTATTTAAAGGGGTGGTCCACTACGATATCATATTTTAAATTTAGTTTATATGTAATGTAGCTGTCTGAACAATCAACATCTCTGAATGTAAGACGCTTAAAGTTCAATGCAAAGGAAGACGTTGGCTTATACAATTAGCTTAGCAAAGCCTACACCAAATGAATTTGTGGACTACAAAAAAAAAATATCCGGGATAGTGAGATCACAAGGGCCTCCGGTTAAGTGCATTCACCTCACGCACACACCTTGCGCAGCGAAGCGGCGTGGCCAGAGGTGCTGTAATGTTAAAGCAGTGAAAACTTGCCGTCCAAACATTGCTATTTCCACAGAGCTTGTTCTGTTTCTGTATTTGGGCTTCTAAAGAACATGACACAAAGAGAGAGGTGCTTACAGTTTAATTTGAATTATGTTCCAGAGAAATATATATATATATATATATATATATATATATATATATATATATATATATATATATATATATATATATATATATATATATACACACAGTATATATAAAAAGATATAGCTCTAGCATTTGACAAAGGAGAACTTCCAGAATCTCTCCCAGTTCAGTGCTGGATTCGGCTAAAACTATTCCATCAGACGAAGCTGTGGATTGTTACCAAAAAAACCTATAATTATTTTTATTTGTTAAAATTGATCAACTACATGCACATTTTCTAGCGTTAACGATATGTTGTAGTGAGGATGTAAACAACGGGATGTGCTATTTGGCACTGCTAACAATTAAGCTACAAATTCATATTTATCAGTCAAACCACTGTAAACAGCCACAATCTTCAGCAGCGCTGCAGTGTCTCTATGCGTGTCTCTCGATGTGGCTGCTCTCAGTGAGTTCTACATCTCAAATAACAAGTTCGCAAAAGATATGAGAATGTTTCATATTACTTACACATGCTTATTCTGACACTTGTGAGATTTTATTTTAGAGAGCAGGCATGAGCTTTGTGCTCTTTATTTCGGTCCGATTCAGGCAGCTAACAAAATGATTTACACAGCGCAAAAGTGCACGCTTGAAGGGCTGTGACGTGGAGCCGATCCGCGAATCACGGCACATATGTTAGAACCACTCAGAGCTTCTTTAGGATGGGTCTTTCAGAGGAACTAAGAAATATGACCGTTGTTTTCATGTTACCCGAGTAGCTGTATATAATCAAAGTAAGATATATGAAAAAAGGCATGGTTTTCTACAAGTGAAGCATGAGAACACATTGCTTTTCATCTTATAAACAACCAAGCTTTAAAAATACACTGTGGACCACCCCTTTAAAGTTGAAGGATAAAAGAACATAGGGACAGTGTCAGAAGTTGTTACTGTTCAAAAATGAACGAATGTGCAAATATAAAACCGACTTAACCTCACTACATTCACCCTATACATTTGCACTCAATTTTAATTGTTTTGGATTACTGTGAACATAAAAGAGGATATTTGCATGCAAACATTTCTTGGGGGTAATCTCATTTGAGTGCAAATTGTTTTGTAGTTTTATTTTAATCTCATTTTTCATTGGAAAAGAAAGTCTTAAAGATGGAGCAAAAGAAAATAGGTTATAGCTTTAATAAATCACAATGAAGCAACGGTTAGACTGTTAGACAACTGTTTAGAAATAAATCAAGTACCAATATTACACTGTACCTGTTGGGATGTACCAGGGTGCAGACAAACCAGTGATGAGGAAGAAGTTCAGTCCAATGGTGTTTATTTAAGTGGAAAGCAAAATAAATTGTGGATCCACAACAAAAACTTCTTTTTTTTACAAAAGTATTCACAAAATTTAAACAGTCAATGTGTGTTCTGGCTGTGTTCAGGTCCAAACACAACAACTATCCTCACAAGGAAAACCTTAGTGAAAATGGCCGCCATGCAGGAGCCATTTTATAGAGTTTAGCTCCACCCATTTTTTTAGAACATCCCATATGAAAAATGATAAAGACTCGAAAGCAAGGCAAAATATTCTAAGACACAACACATGTGGTAGAAACATGCAACATATATATTTCACAAACAAATATATATGCAAAAGTGTCTGATTAATATGTTACACCAAAATTACTTGTTTCCTTGATTTATCCCCTGTGATGTCATTGAAAATGGTAGAACCCTGATCCTTGGGAAAATAGAAGCTTAATAATGGCCGCTTTGCTTGCATTTAGGTTTGGCTGTTTGGAGGTAACTCAAAATGTAAGTATGATGGTATTATTATTAGTTTCTTAGTTTGAATCATGAAAAAGAAACTATTATGTTTGCAACAGAGTCTGTTGTGATTTATTTTAAATGTTAAATCAAATTATGAAATGTTAAACTAACTCAAACTACATAAAAGATAAACAATAACATGAAAAATAAACAAACAGCATGAAAATGGTAACTAACAGCTGTAGTCTTCTAGAAACAGTATCCAACATATTAATAGACTGTACAATAAAAAGGTCACTGGTTCGAGCCTTGGCTGGGTCAGTTGGCGTTTCCGTCTGGAGTTGGCATGTTCTCCCTGTGTTGACGTGGGTTTTCTCCTGGTGCTCCAGTTTACCCCGCAGTCCAAAGACATGTGCTAAAGGTGAATTGAATAAACTAAATTGGCCGTTGTGTATGAGTGTGTATGTTTGTTTCCCAGTACTGAGTTGCAGCAGAAGGAATGAAGCAATGAACGCAAAACATTTTTGAAGACCAAAGAGACCTGAATATAGTTGACTTCTATCTTGAAGAGATTTTAGAAGGCAGTGGATATAGTGTAAATAATGACATTTTTATATATCTGAAAGGCTCTAGGTTTCGAATCAAGTTGTTGATTTTATAACAATATATCATGTAAAGGGGACGCAGTGGTGCAGTAGGTAGTGCTGTCACCTCACAGCAAGAAGGTCGCTGGTTCGAGCCTTGGCTGGGTCAGTTGGCATTTCTGTGTGGAGTTTGCATGTTCTCCCTGCGTTCACACGGATTTCCTCCGGGTGCTCTGGTTTCCCCCACAGTCCAAAGACATGCAGTACAGGTGAATTGGGTAAGCTAAATTGTCCGTAGTGTATGTGTGAGAGTGAGTGTGTATGGATGTTTCCCAGAGACGGATTGCGGTTGGAAGGGCATCCGCTGCGTAAAACATGCTGGATGAGTTGGCGGTTCATTCCGCTGTGGCGACCCCAGATTAATAAAGGGACTAAGTGGAAAAGAAAATGAATGAATGAATGTATATCATGTAAAATAAGTAACATTTACATGTGGGTTGGAGGATTTGGTTATCACTTTTGATCAGTGGTCTGACTCAATTCCTGTAGGGGCGCAGCTCTGCATAGTTTAGCTCCAACCACCTCCGAATCACACCTGCTTAATTGTCTCTAGTAGTCTTGAACACCTTGATTATTTGGATCAACTGTGTTTGATTAGGGTTGGAGCAAAACTGTGCAAAGCTGCAGCCCTGTAGGAATTGAGTTTGAGACCAATGCTGTAGATAAAAAAAGTATCAATAACTATCTACCATGTGTTTTAATATTAAAAGATCAAATCCAATTACATATAATCAGAAAGAGTATAAAAATATCAACAAAGTAATGGCTCAGTTTTGGCAATAATTCCTGTTTCGACGTGAACCCAATATAAGAAAAATACAAAATCTGGTATACACATTTGGAGGAGCTTATGCCTCCAAACCACCAGTTACGCTTCTGAAACAAAATGTACAAACTCCACTAATAACAAAAAGGGTCAAATGAATATTCCATCTTACTACCAGAGAAGAATGAAGAAGTCATTACGTATTGGATTGAATGAAATGGACAGCTGTAGATTTAAGATTAAGCCTCTGTTCCAAATCCTAGTGAGCCCTAAACCTAATATTAGCAGTAATCAAATACATTTTAGTCCTAATTTGCCTCATAATATATTTTAGTAGCGGTTTAGAGGCTACTTGGAAAAGCATACATATTTTAAATGATATTTCGGTCCTGTGCTTGTTTTTTCCAAAATATAGTTTTTAATAATAACAGAAAAAAGTGAAATAGGATTCAAAGCTTTTGCCTTTCTTTCTTTCTTTCTTTCTTAAAATGAAGTAAAATGACATTCAAATATATACTTTTATTGTTTTAATGCATGAGATCTCATTTTCATCTATGACCCACACTTTTAAAATGTTAATGCTTTGGTGCTTTAAAATGTGCTTTGGTAAGATAAGGTTGTGATTCCAAAATATACCCAGCAGGCACACAAGGTCATATGGCGTTAATATTATGTTAGATTCAAGTCATGATGTCAGGTGACCAATTTCAATGTCTAGCCAGCGTCTAAGGAAAACATTATTTTGATGTCCAATAATGACATCATATGATGTTGATATTTGGTTGATTTTAGGATTTGTCAACACAATCTCAAGGTAATTCGTAACTTTTTGATTTAGTGGCTAATTCGTACGATCTAATTCGTATAATTTAGTACGATTTGCTCATCCCCCAATGACGGTTGGGTTTAGGGGTGGGGTTAGGTGTCACGCCTTATTTTTAAAATTGTACAATTTCGTATGACTGAACTCATACAAATTCGTACGAATTAGCCACTAAACTGACAAAATTCATACTTACGTTTTCTCGTGAGATCAGGCTGGAATTGTTGGAAAATGACCAAATCCAACGTCATATTGATGTCAAATACTGACATTTATTTGGTGTGGCAACCAAAATCCAACTTCTGATTGACATCATAGTGGTAACGTCCACACAACGTCAATTAGCTGAGTATAGCATAATATATAGCAGAATCTGTTTGTGTGGGTTATTCCACTTTCACAAACTTGCCAAAATAAAAATCACAGCATGCTTAAACCAGCATCATAATGACATCAAATACTGACATTTATTCGTCAGGTATGGCAACCAAAATCCAACGTCTGATAGACTTCATAATGGTAACATCCACGCAATGTCAACCTGTAACATCATTAGAGATGGATATTTGGTTGATTTTAGATTGGACGTTGGACATTGATGTCGGCCTGACATTGGGTTCTGACATCAACAAGACTTTCATTTCCAAACAAAATGCAACATCTCCATGACATTGGGGTACAACGTCAATCTGTTGACCACCTATGCCTGTGGGTAATTTTTAATAGTATCATAAAATTCTAAATATATTTCCAAATATACCTGGCATGTAAATCACAGTAAATAAATATATAATGCTCTTTTTTTTCTTAGGTAAAAAAAAAAACTTAAAGGTACAACTCATCCTAAAATACTTTACTCACTCTTTACTTGTTCCAAACCAGTATGAGTTTTCTTTTGAGGAAAAAAAAAGCTGGAAAAAATTAAGAATTTTTTTTTTTTTTTTTTTTTTTTGCTACTATGGAAGTTGATGGTTACAGGTTTCCTGCTTTCTTAAAAATATCATTTTGTGTGGATGTGTAACAGAAAACTCACAGAGGTTGGGTTGTTTTATCTAAGAGGTTTTTTCTTAGATAAAACAAAAACCTAAAGGTACAACTCATCCTAAAATTAAAATGATGTCATCATTACTATAAACTTGTTCAGAACCAGTATGAGTTTTCTATTGAAGAAAAAAAAAATGTAAGAAAGCTGGAAAAAAAAATTTAATTGTTTTTTTATCCTACTATGGAAGTTGATGGTTACAGGTTTCAAGCTTTCTTTAAAATATTGTTTTGTGTGGATGTGTAACAGAAAACTCACAAAGGTTGGGAACCACTTGAGGGTAGATGGCCAGTAAATATTCTTTTATGGGTGAACTATCACTTTAAATCAAATAAAAAGACATATTCAAGCATAGACTTTTATTGTTTTAATGTACCGGAACATCTTTTCACCATTGACCCATATACACAGTCCACTTTTGCAATAGTAATGCTATGGTGCCTTTAAATGCTGCTTTGGCAAGGTATGGATGTGATTGCAAATAATAATAATAATAATAATAATAATAATAATAATAATAATAATAATAATAATAATATCAGAAAATCCTAAATATAATTCCAAATATCATGTAAATCACAGTAAAAATGTATAAGGCTCTTTTTTTCTTAGATAAAACAAAAACCTAAAGGTACAACTCATCCTAAAATTAAAATGATGTCATCATTACTATAAACTTGTTCAGAATCAGTATGAGTTTTCTTTTGAAGAAAAAAAAATGTAAGAAAGCTGGAAAAAAAAATTGAATTGTTTTATTTCCTACTATGGAAGTTGATGGTTACAGGTTTCAAGCTTTCTTTAAAATATTGTTTTGTGTGGATGTGTAACAGAAAACTCACAAAGGTTGGGAACCACTTGAGGGTAGATGGCCAGTAAATATTCTTTTATGGGTGAACTATCACTTTAAATCAAATAAAAAGACATATTCAATCATAGACTTTTATTGTTTTAATGTACGGAAACATCTTTTCACCATTGACCCATATACACAGTCCACTTTTGCATTAGTAATGCTATGGTGCCTTTAAATGCTACTTTGGTGAGGTATGGATGTGATTGCAAAAAAAAAAAAAAAAAATAATAATAATAATATCAGAAAATCCTAAATATAATTCCAAATACCATGTAAATCAGAGTAAAAATGTATAAGGCTCTTTTTTTCTTAGATAAATCAAAAACCTAAAGGTACAACTCATCCTAAAATTAAAATGATGTCATCATTACTATAAACATGTTCAGAACCAGTATGAGTTTTCTTTTGAAGAATAGAAAAAAAATAAGAAAGCTGGAAAAAATTAAGAATTGTTTTTTTTTTTCCTACTATGGAAGTCATATTCAATCATAGACTTTTATTGTTTTAATGTACAGAAACATATTTTCACCATTGACCCATATACACAGTCCACTTTTGCATTAGTAATGCTATGGTGCCTTTAAATGCTGCTTTGGTGAGGTATGGATGTGGTTGCAAATAATAATAATAATAATAATAATAATAATAATAATAATAATAATAATAATAATAATAATAATATCAGAAAATCCTAAATATAATTCAAAATACCATGTAAATCATAGTAAAAATGTATAAGGCTCTTTTTTTTCTTAGGTAAAAAAACTCTTAAAGGTATAGTTCACCATAAAAAATTAAATTCTGTCATCATTTACTCACTCTCTACTTGTTACAAATCAGAATGAGTTTCTTTTGTGTGTTGAAGAAATTTTTAGGAAAGCTGTAAAACTGTAACCATTGACTTCCATTTAATTAATTTATCCTACTACAGAAGTTGATGCCTACAGGTTTCCAGCTTTCTTAGAAATATTGTCTTTGTGTTCAACAGAAGAAAAAATAAAGTTTGGGAACCACTTGAGGGTGATATTATTTTATGGGTGTACTATACCTTTAAATCAAATAAAAAGACATCTAAAGTTATTGTTTTAATGTACGAGAAACCCTTTCACACTTTGACCCATATACAGTACGCTTTTCCAATATTCATGCTGTGGTGCCTTTAAATGCTATCTGTCATCAGGTCACTAGTTTTTGGACCAGATCCCAAACCCTTCAGTAAAGAGCACTGTTTTGGACTTCTCCTCTACACTTCTTCTGTCATTGATTTAATTTTGGGTTAGCTCACACACAACTTGTCACGATCCCAGCTCTCTGTGAAACATTGATAAACTGCAGAGACCTAAATCTCGGCGATGTTAACTAAAATGCCTGTCATGGGAAGCCAAAGTCATAAAGAGATTAGACAGATGTAGCACTCCGGTCTGTCTATTAATCTCACAGATGCTGAGCTGGAGTTCATATGATGGACTCATATATTCACTAAGGCCACCTTAAATACAACGTCCGGGGTTTCACGACTAATTTGTCAGCAGTCTTGGACTAAAGTAAAACCAAATGCTGTGGCCAATCAAAACACATGCTGATGCATTTCCCAAACACACACACACAGAGAGAGGAAGAGTGTGCAGTGCTCTGAGCCGAAATAAACTCCGGTTGCAGTGACGGTGTGTTGATGCTTGTTGCCATGCGACTATCGAATATCTCAATCAAACAGCCCAGTGTAAACTTGATTGACCCATGGAGGCAAACACAACCTCCCTGAACCTAGTTTCATGTAAACACTCTCCAATCTTAAAGCCACGGTCACACTCTGAAACTCCACTCCAAGAGGCCACTGTGGTCTGCGGTCTGAGACACTCCAAGCCTGTAAATATTTACCGTTTCTAGTTAAAGTTTAGACCGGTGTTTTGGTAACTACTTGGAGTCGCGTTGCGTATGATTGTATTGGATATGTTTGCTTTACTATGTTTCTCTGTGTAATTATGATTGGTGCCAGTTGAGAAGGAGATGTGTGGCAGAAATGCTTCTGCTCTTGTAAGGCCATCTCACAGTCCTTGTCAGGCTTTGGCTTTAAATCAGTGTCTAAGTGAACGCTCCTTCGACCGAGCATGTGGTGTTAAAATTGAAAGCATGCCATTTACTTTTAATGGAGTTTTAGCTATTGCTATATGTTCCTCTATACCTACAGTCTAAACACCTTAAACCTTTTTACAGATGTAAAATAAGTCTGTGACGTTCCTAGAGTGTGTATGTGAAGTTTCAGCTCAAAATACCACACACACAATCCTTAATAACTCTTTTAAATCTGCCCCTTTCAGGCTTTGATTAAAATTGGACCACTTTTGGTGACTGTCGCTTTAAATTCAAATGGAATTGTGCTAACCGGTCTCTTTTCAAAAGGGGGTGTGGCTATAAACACCTATGTGTTAACATAGTGGCAGATTCAAACCTCTAATAGCAGATGGCTGCTTCTCACTTAGGGCTATTTATGCTAATGAGGGAGAGATCATCACTAATGGGCGGGGCTTTCACTCCTTTGATTACATAATGAGTACATAATTGTTTATAACTCTTTAAATCTGCCCCTTTCAGGCTTTGATTAAAATTGGACAGTTTTTGGTGACTGTCGCTTTAAATTCAAATGAAATTGGGCTAACCGCTCTCTTTTCAAAAGGGGGTGGGGCTATAAACACCTATGTGTTAACATAATGGCAGATTCAAAACTCTAATAGCAGATGGCTGCTTCTCACTTAGTGCTGTTTATGCTAATGAGAAATAAATCATCACTAATGGGCGGGGCTTGCACCCCTTTGATTACATAATGAGTAAATTTTTTTTTTTTAAACTCTTTAAATCTGCCCCTTTTAGGCTTTGATCAAAATTATGTCATTTTGGTGACTGTTCAAATGAGATTGTACTCCCAAGCCTCTTTTAGAATGGGGTAGAGCTATAAACACCTATGTGTTAACACAGAGGCAGATTAAAAACTCAAATAGCGCATGGCTGCTTCTCACTTAGGGCTATTTATGCTGAGGGAGAGATCATCACTAATGGGTGGGGCTTTCTGATGGAGAATGTCAATCTAAGTGTTTCTACAGACTGTTTTTATGAAATGTGAATATAAAAAATATAACCATTAGAGGGTGCGACACGGTGGCACAGTGGGTAGCACGATGTGTGGAGTGTGCATGTTCTTCCTGTGTTTGCGTGGGTTTCTTCTGGGTGCTCCGGTTTCCCCCACAAGTCTAAAGACATGAGATATAGGTGAATTGGGTAAGCTTATTTGGCTGTAGTGTATGTGTGTGATTGAGTGTGTATGGGTGTTTCTTAATACTGGGTTGCAGTTAGAAGGGCATTCACTGCGTAAAACATATGCTGGATAAATTGGCGGTTCTTTCTGCTGTGGCGACCCCAGATTAATAAAGGGATTAAGCCGAAAAGAAAATGAATAAATAAAAATCATTAGAGGTTGGCTATATTCACACACTTTTGCCACACAACCCCTTTTAAAAGTGATTTTTACATCATAGGTCACCTTTAAGTGGTCTTAAGTACTAGGTACTTACTTCAAAATATAAATACAATGTACTTTATGTGATCATAATGTATTACAGAACACTTCTGGTGCCATTGATGATACACTCACCGGCCACTTCATTAGGTACACCTGGCCAACTCCACGTTTAAGCTTTGAACGTGGCTAGGTTTTTGGTGTCAGACGGGCTGGTCTGAGTATTTCAGAAACTGCTGATCTACTGGGATTTTCATGCACAACCATATCTAGGGTTTACAGAGAATGGTCTGAAAAAGAGGAATTATCCAGTGAGCAGCAGTACTCTGGGCGCAAATGCCTTGTTGATGCCAGAGGTCAGAGAATGGCCAAACTGGTTTGAGCTGATAGGAAGGCAACAGTAACTCAAATAACCGCTCTTTACAACCGAGTTATACAGAAGAGCATCTCTGAACAACACATTGAACCTTGACGTGGATGGGCTACAGTACCAGAAGACCACACTGAGTGCCACTCTTGTTGGCTAAGAACATAAAACTGAGGCTACAATTTGCACAGGCTCACCAAAATTGGACAATAAAAGATTGGGAAAACGTTGCCTTGTCTGATAAGTGTCGATTTCTGCTGCAACATTCGGATGGTAGGGTCAGAATTTGGCATCGACAACATGATAGCATTGGATCCATCCTGCTTTGTATCAACAGTTCAGGCTGGTAGTGGTGGTAAAATGGTGTGGGGGATTTTTTTGTAAGACTTTGGACCAATAGTACCAATTGAGGATCTTGTCAATGCCACAGCCTGTCATAAAGCGCAAATCATGTCAGACTGGTTTCTTGAACATGACAATGCGTTCACAGTACTCAAATGGCCTCCACAATCACCAGATCTCAATCCAATAGAGCACCTTTGGGATGTGGTGGAACAGGAGATTCGCATCATTGATGTGCAGCCGACAAATCTGCAGCAACTGTGGGATACTATCATGTCAATATGGACCAAAATCTCTGAGGAATATTTCCAGTACCTTGTTGAATCTATGACATGAAGGAGTAAGGCAGTTCTGAAGGCAAAAGCGGGTCCAACCCGGTCCTAGTAAGGTGTACCTAATAAAGTGGCCGGTGAGTGTATGTGTTAAGAAATGGTTTTCTGGTATGGGTAGATATGCAAATATTTATTTTACATTAGTGCTTTACTCTTTGGACAATTAATTATGCATTTAACTGCTACAAAATGAAGATTTTTCTTTTTTTCCACCTAATGCACTACTTATTAATGGGAAACAAGCTTTTGAAGCAGTGTTGGAAAGTGACGAAGCTAACAAGGCCATGGTTGAAAGGAAACGACTGTGTTCTAGATTTCGGGTTAACATTAAATGTTTTATAAGTAACTCTAAATCTAAGGCTTAACCTTTTGCCCAATATATATTACACATTTTAAAAGTGCAAACACAAGTAAGAAATTAATTTTTATCCTAAGTCCTGCATGAGGTGGAGAGGTGAATCTGTCATCCTCCGTAGGCCGGTGATAAATGTATTTGGGTACACCTAGGAGTTCAAATAAGTCATAATATGTGCCAGTGAGATTTGTGTGCTTGCATAGAGCTATCATTAATAACAGCTTAAGAAAACAAGCGCTTGTACACACACACACACACACACACACACGCAGCTTATCTATAGTCTGTGACTGTGACGTCATTGTCTGCCACTATAAAATTGCTTGAAGGAACCTGCCCAGAATTCTTCACATTTTTAACAGAAACGCAGTCCGAGGCAAGACAGCAGAACTGAATGTACTCAACACTGATGAATTCTGGCATGCATTACATACCACTAACAGTCCACAGGTGAAGTGTAGCTTTAAGACACTCATCCAGACATGCAGACTACCAAGGTAACTCTGTGTTATTATACAACACTAGACAGACAGATAATCCATCCATCCACATCTATCTATCTATCTATCTATCTATCTATCTATCTATCTATCTATCTATCTATCTATCTATCTATCTATCTATCTATCTATCTATCTATCTATCTATCTATCTCAGAGCTCTTCCCATAAATCCATCCATCCATCTATTAACAAATCTACTTGTCTATTCATCCATCTATCAATCATAGTGATCCATCCATCCATCCATCTCTCAGTCCATCCATCCATCCATTCCTTCCATCCATCCATCCATCCATCCATCCATCCATCCATCCATCCATCCATCCATCCATCCATCCATCCATCCATGTATTAACAAATCCATCCATCCATTCATCCATCCATCCATTACAGTGATATATCCATCCATCCATCCATCACAGTGATATATCCATCCATCCATTCATCCATCCAACCATCTATTAACAAATCTACTTGTCAATCAATCCATCCATCACAGCGATATCCATCCATCCATCCATCCATCCATCCATCCATGTATTAACAAATCCATCCATCCATTCATCCATCCATCCATCCATCCATCCATCCATCCATCCATCCATCCATCACAGTGATATATCCATTCATCCATTCATCCATCCAACCATCTATTAACAAATCTACTTGTCAATCCATCCATCCATCACAGCGATATCCATTCATCCATCTAGACGTTTTTTTGAATTGCAATTACTCTCATTTCAGTTCAGCTTCCTTTTTTACTCTTGTCAGCAATTCAACTCAAACCCACAGTCATGAAAAAAAGGGTTCGCGTTCTTTCATTCTGAATTCTCCTTGGCTTCCATATACACCTCAGCCTTAGTAGCAGATAGTAGCAAGCATTTACCGAAACAAAGCGAAACCACAGAAGCATGATAAAATCAAACCATGGCAAATTTGAATCATTACATCCCAGGTTACCAAGGCACTTTTCTACACAATCTCTGTCTGATTGCTCTTGCAGGCCACTTTGGGAGTGAGAGAATTTGTTTTATGATATATAAGTGTTTGCACTTTGCCGGGTCAAGCGAATTACAGTACCTGGTATTTTCCCCTCTCATGTACCCAAAGGACTTTACAACCAAGACAGACCAATGTGTCAACCATGAATCTGAAAGACGTCAAAAGGGGAAAATGTTTACAGATTTTAATGAATGTTTCTCATAAATTATTTACAAACTCCATAAATAAGCACCGAGTGTCCCCTGGAGCGCCACCATGAGTTTGTCACTCTGATAGATGACCACAGAGGACTTCATAAATACAGATGAGCGTTCGTGATGTTAGGTAACAGCACCACTGGGAAAGCAGATGGGATCCACTTTGAGGTCACTAAGATTTACACACATGTAATCCAAACAGGTGAAGAAGACGAGATGAGATATGTAAAATTAGTATGAGCAGAAACTGAGTAGCCAAATCTCTGGCATGTATGACCATTGGCTTTCTTTTACTTGTACTACTTTCCATCACTGGTCTTTCCACCAGTGCTCAAAATGAGAATAAAACATACACAAATTATTAAGAGAAATAAAGTTGTTTATAATAATGAGCAACCATGTGATGTGTGTGTGTCTTTTTGGTAATTTGATGACAGTGGCACTTGTGATCCATCTGATGCAATTTAATATCTGCAATACGGAATAATTTTGTGTTATTTGAGCTTCAAGTAAACTAAAGTTAAATCAATTGATTTAACTACAACATTAATACTGTTTGTTAAGCTGCTTAAAAGTATTGTTTTGTTTGACAATGTGTAATAAAATTAAATGTGACTTGATTGTATCATTTAGCTGTAACTATTAATAATTTAAAATACTACTACTACTTCTTATAATAATAGTGTCACGATCACCAGTGATCTAGCCTATGCAGATCAATAGAGAAATACAGTACACATATGCCCTTTTAATGAACTACAACTCCCATCATGCACCTCAGACACACCAGTTCCTGATTGCACACACATACCTGGAAGCTCATGATGGATTAATCAATGCTGCAAATTCATATTTATCAGTCAAACCACTGTAAACACCCACAATCTTTACCAGTGCTGCAGTGTCTTTCAGTGTCTCTCAGTGAATGCAGGCGTGGGGTTCAGCTGTGTGCTCTTAATTTTTCTGTCTGACTCAGGCAGCTAACGCCTGTAACAGCTACTCTGACTGGATTGTTAACACAGCGCAAAAGCTTGTGCTTGTAGGGGTGAGACGTGGTGACATGGAGCCAATCCACGAATCACAGCACATTATGTTAGCTGACCAATCAGAGCCTCTTGAGGGCAGGCCTTTCAGATGAACTACAAAATATGAAAGTCGTTTTCATGTTAGCTAAGTAGCTGTATACAATCAAAGTAAGATATATGAAAAATAATGTGATTTTCTACAAGTTATGCATGAACACAAATTGCTGTGTATCTTATAAACCAACACAGACTCATTCTGAAAAGGTAGTCCTGTGGACATTTCTGGAGAGTGCAAATTATGTAGCCAGGGGTATGTAAGGCTGCATTTAATTTTTTTAAACGAACGCTATGGGGCGGTATGATGCCGTTCCTTTTCCCGCTTACCAGCTGACTGCTTTCCCCATGTGGAGGGCTTTCCCGCTGCAACCAGTTTGTCCAATAAGCTCATCGTGTACGTCGGCAGACTTGAGACGCAGAAAGGAGATGACCACGACGATGTGGTTCAAGTCCAGGGAAGAGTGGGTCCAGAAATCAGGTAAGATAAAAACTGAATCCAAAAAATAAAACGAACAAGTAAATAACGGTGAGAATGTGGTAAAATCCGAAAACGTGGTAAAAATCCGACAAGGGGTTTTCTTTTTCTGGGCAGCTTTTGTAAACCATTGGTTGGGTTTAGGGAAGTAAGTGGGTGGGTGGGTCAATCGATAAAATTGGTTGGGTTAGGGGAAGGAGAAGGGTGGGTCAGTCGATTGGTTGGCCGGCCAGTCAGTCATCCAGTCATTCAGTCAGTCAGACAGACAGACATTCGGTCGACAGCAGCCTCTGGTGGGTTTACACGAGAACAGTGGGCACGAATGGCACTCGTGAGAGAATTTGTGATATGAATAAACGCACACAGCGGCCTCTCGTGGATTCGCAAAAACAAAAACTGCAAAAATACATACCTCCCGGGATGTATTTTGCGGGCTCCAGAAATGTCCATGGCACTATGTTTTCAGAATGAGCCTGGGTTGTTATAAACACAACCAAGCCTTAAAAAATTCACTGTGGACCACCCCTTTAATAAATACATTAACTAACATTAATTAATACAACCTTATTGTGATGTGTTACTTTCAATGTAAACCACATAAAACTTACAGAGCAAGATTTTACAGAGTGCTCTTCCTCTCCCTCTCTCAGTTTGTTGTTGTCAGTGATAACTTAATTTACTCATCCAGTTAACTGTCATTAAAAAAAATGTTAATTGCGACACATCGCAGAGATAAATAGCCATAATAGGAAGCTGAAAAGTTGTAAGTGATCCAATGTGGTTACGAGTGCAATCTCAGTGACTTTCAGGAATCCGCCTTGTGGTGTCAGACTGAGTTCAAGCTCAAATTAGGTGTTAGAACATCCAAGACGATCCCATCAAAAGCACGTGAGTACGTCTGAACCCAGGCGTCATGGAAGCGTGCACGTGACCGGTCAGACGAACAGGGGATGACCCTTTTGTGCCCTGGAGTAGTTCATTCTCATGCTTCTCACACCCCTTTCCAAAAGTCGGTGCTGGGACAGGGAAAATAACTACAATTTAGGAGACAGGCGTGCACGTTGTGACACATTACACAACACTAAAGATCACTGTAGGCAATAGGAGCAGAGATACTGTTAATTGTCAAACAACAAAGGCATTCGGCCGAGCTTTGACTGTGTCATTATATCCCTAAACACAAGCTAGTCACGAAGCAGCATGTAATTACTAGGTCTAATTATTTCTGACTGTAACTTGACTCCATGTGAGAGATCAGAGGTGTGGAGAGACCTGAAATTTGAAATCCGAGACGATTCTTGAGAATATAAACTCAAGTCAGAGAGAGATGGTGAAAATTTTTTTTGCTTTATTTTCCACTGGGTGATTCTGGCACCCGGAACGTTCCCTCATGCAAAACAGAGTCGTTTTGAGGTACTTTGCAATTCAAAAGCAATTTCTCCACTGGAACTCTTCCATAAACAGTGCCACCGCAGATGCTGGATGGTGGGATGTGATCCGTCTTGAAATCCCGGTGGAAGGATGTGGCATGAAAAAAACTAAATGAAAAATTAATTCCGAAATAATATCTGGGAGTACAGATACAATAAATCTTGGGATTAAGTAAATATGCAAATAAGCACATCAGTTCACTCGGAGGCCGAAGGTAGGAATTAAGCATGGATATAACTGAATAGGCAAAGACTTTCTCTAAAAATTATGCTTTGATGTTCAAATTTGTCAACGGATGCAATCTTCTTATCCTGCAGGGTTATCATAGTTAGCCTAAAATAAATTCATAAAACTAAACATATTTTGTCCATTCATTCATTTTCTTTTCAGCTTAATCCCTTTATTAATCAGGGTTCGCCACAGCGGAATGAACTGCCAACTTATCCAGCATGTTTTGCACAGTGAATGCCCTTACAGCTACAACCCAACACTAGAAAACACCCATACACTCTCATTCACACACATACACTATAGACAATTTAGCTTATTCAGTTCACATAGCGCATGTCTTTGGACTGTGGGGGAAACCGGAGCACCCGGAGGAAACCCACACGAACATGGGGAGAACATGCAAACTCCACACAGAAATGCCAGCTGACCCAGTTGGGGCGAAAAACATTTTGTTACTTAAAATAAAATGCATATTAACTGAACGTAAAGAAAGACAATAAATAGCTGCTCTCCCTGAATAAAGCTCAAAGTTAACTAAATAATTAGACACAAACCCTGATCTGAAATGTAATAATTTCTAATAAGCCAATCACATGGCAGAAACTTTCAAGTTCAAACCGAGCATCAGAATGTGGAAGAAAGGTGATTTAAGTGACTTTGAACGTGGCATGGTTGTTGGTGCTGATCTACTGGGATTGTCACGCACAACCATCTCTACGGTATACAGAGAATGGTCCGAAAAAGAGAAAATATCCAGTGAGCGGCAGTTCTGTGGGTGCAAATGCCTTGTTGATGCCAGAGGTCAGAGAAAGGTCAGACTGGTTCCAGCTGATAGAAAGGCAACAGTAACTCAAATAACCACTCGTTACAACCGAGGTATGCAGAAAAGCATCTCTGAACGCACAACACGTCCAACCTTGAGGCGGATGGGCTACAGCAGCAGAAGACCACACAGAGTGCCGCTTCTGTCAATCAAGAACAGGAAGCTGAGGCTACAATTCACACAGGCTCACCAAAATTGTTCAATAGAAGATTGGAAAAACGTTGCTTGGTCTGATAAGTCTCGATTTCTGCTGCAACATTCGGATGGTAGGGCAGAATTTGGCGTCGACAACATGACAGCATGGATCCATCATACCTTGTATTAACGGTTCAGGCTGTTGGTGTTGTTGTAATGATGTGGGGGATACTTTATTGCTACACTTTGGGCCCATTAGTACCAATTGAGCATCGTGTCAACACCACAGCCTACCTGAGTATCATTGCTGACCATGTCCCTTTATGACCATAGTGTACCCATCTTCTGATGGCTACTTTTTGCAGCAGGATAATGCTCCATGTCATAAAGCGCGAATCATCTCAGACTGGTTTCTTGAACATGATAATGAGTTCACTGTACTCAAATGGACTCCACAATCACCAGATCTCAATCCAATAGAGCACCTTTGGGATGTGGTGGAACAGGAGATTCGCATCATGGATTTGCAGCCGACAAATCTGCAGCAACTGCGTGGTGCTATCATGTCAAAATGGACCAAAATCTCTGAGAAATATTTCCAGTACCTTGTTGAATCTATACCACAAAGGATTAAGGCAGTTCTGAAAGCAAAAAGGGGTCCAACCCAGCACTAGTAAGGTGTACCTAATAAAGTGGCGAGTGAGTGTATATGAAAGTAGCCATGTTTATAATATTTTGATAGGGTGCATATACTGTATGACATATATTTTGTATGTGAAATCCAAATATGAACTTGTATGTCATATATAGTCCTATGCAATTTTCATTTATTGCCATGTTTCAGCTTTCTATATGGGTTTATGTTTATATATAAGTTTCAAGTCTTTATTTAGTTTAACTTCATGTACTAAAATAAATAACTAAAAATCAAATCTCCACTTAATTCAAACTATATTGGGATTTATTCATTCATTCATTCATTCATTTTCTTTTCAGCTTAGTCCCTTTATTAATCTGGGGTCGCCACAGCGGAATGAACTGTCAACTTATCCAGCATATGTTTTACGCAGCACGCAGTGGATGCCCTTCCAGCTGCAACTCATCACTGGGAAACATCCATACACACTCATTCACACACACATACACAACGGACAATTTAGCCTCCGTCACGTGCTGCCCTATATTGAGATTTAATGAAACAAACAACAAAACAACTAAAAGTTATTTAAAATTAATTATAAATGTTATTATTGTGTTTACCTTACTTGATTTCAGCTTTAATGCATGCGTTACACTTTACAATGAGGTTTCATTAGTTTATGTAAGTTAATGTGTTTACTAATTATGAACAATACTTGTACTTCATAGTTCAACATTTACTAATGCCTTATTAAAATCATGCTTGTTAACATTAGTTCACTGACCATGAGTTAACAAACTGACAACTGACAAAATTTTCATGAACTAACATTAATTAAGAAGGACAAATAATGTAATAGATGTATTGTTCATTGTTTGTTCATGTTAATCCATTAGCTAACATTAACTAATACAACCTTATTGTAACGTGTTACCAATTCAAGTACCAAAAACTGTAACAATCATTTCAAAATTGATCTTCTTCAGCACATATCATGCTAAAACGTTTTTAAGCTGATACAAATAGCATTTTAGAGTACAAAACTTAAGTGATGCCTAACGTTTTTAAGCTGATACAACTAGCATTTTAGAGTACAAAACTTAAGTGATGCCTAACGTTTTTAAGCTGATACAACTAGCATTTTAGAGTACAAAACTTAAGTGATGCCTAACGTTTTTAAGCTGATACAACTAGCATTTTAGAGTACAAAACACAAGGGATGCTTTGACTTTCAAAGTTGACTAACAATCAATTTGGTGATGTGTTCATTTGTCAGTTATTTTCATATGTATTTTAATCGGTCGGTTAATGCATTGACTGTATTTGAAACTCCTGACATAAGCAATGTTAGCACTCACACTCTGCTGTTTAAACAGGAATGAACTGTCCCATATAAGGGGCTTCCAATGTTCAATTTGAAACTGCCATCTGATTGTGATTAGAGAGAAATGAGATGAGCAAAAGGGCACTGACTGACACTAGGGAAATCCCAGAGTAAAGACAGAGAAGAGGGATATGAGGAAGAAAGGGCAGGAAAGCCCCTGAGGTCATGGGTAAACCCAACAGCTTGGCAGCAACATCTATTGATTGTGGCGTCCAGCCTTGAATGATCCCGACCAGATCACTCCCACTGACGAAGTCTATTGTCTCACACTGTAATTAAAGCAATGTGAATTTGAGACTCTTGAAACACACAATGTAAAAATATCTGTTAATTAATAGTTGCCTGTGGATTCTGATGTATTTTACTATCATTTATGCCATAGGATCCAATTACAGTATATTTTTTATTGGCCGTTGGAAAGTTGAACTCTGCAGTGAATTTTATTGACATATTGAATATTTTGAAACTATGTATTGTACTGTAAAATAAATAATTTATAGAACAACAATTACTAAATAAATTACAACCACCTCATTGTCCAGTTTTTGTACCATGATTTACATGAAAAACTATTTACGAATTACAAAAAATTACAAATATTAATTATTTTTTAAGATTAAAATATTTGAAGACACACAAACTACAGAATATACCAGCCTGATCTCATGAGGAAACGTAACTATTTTACATTTTGTCAGTTTAGTGGCTAATTCATATGAATTCGTACAAGTTCAGTCGTACGAAAATGTGGGATTTTAAAAAGGAGGCTGGCACGCTCCTAAACACAACCGTCATTGGGGTATAAGCAAATTGTACTAAATTGTATGAATGAGATCTTACGAATTCATCAGAATTAGCCACTAAATCAAAAATCTACAAATTGCTGTGAGATAGCATTGGATGTACAGTACAGACTTTTTGGAAATATATGTCTCAGCCTACATTTTTGCGAAACGCAAAATACGTTGCTGCATATTTTGTAGCACATTTCAAATGACAAATCCACTAGAGGGCACTGTCTATACAATTACAAATCATAGACAATGTTGAGTTGTGTCGTGGTATTTATTTTGGAGGTGTGCAAAAAACTGAATAAAGTATGCACTATGCACTCACCAGCCACTTTATTAGGTACACCATAGCAGTACCCGGTTGGACCCACTTTTGCCTTCAGAACTGCCTTACTCCTTCATGGCATAGATTCAACAAGGTACTGGAAAATTCTGGAGGTTTTAGTCCATACTGACATGATACCCAGATAGCATACGAATGTGGGCCACTTTAGGCAGTTTTGCGGCACTGGTGGTATTCCGGCAGCCCAGACAAAATGAATGTGAGCCTGGAGTGGCCCGCCTGTACAAAAGCAAGGAGGGGCCAAAGATTCAAATTAATTTACGGGCCATTACAGGCAAAGATTTGGCACATATGGCAAAATGTAATCTAAATGTAATCAGCAATGGTCAGAATATGGTTGTGCGTGAAAATCCCAGTAGATCAGCAGTGTCTGAAACACTTAGACCAGCCCGTCTGGCACCAACAACCATGCCATGTTTCAAGACACATTTTTCCCCATTCTGATGCTCGGTTTGAACTGCGGCAGATCGTTTTGACCATGTCTACATGCGTAAATGCATTGAGCTGCTGCCATGTGAGTGGCTGATTAGAAATTTGCGTTAACAAACAGTTGGACAGGTGTACCTAATAAAGTGGCCGGTGAGTGTATATATCAATAATATGACCCTGTATTATCATTAGTGTAAAAAGGAACAAAAGTTGTTGCTGTTATATTACCACGTAGCATTCATTATACCTGGAAACTGCAGACAAACATACGTTGATTTATACGATGTATAAGGTATATTTTTTAGGCTGAATAATATATTTCCAATGACCCTGAAGATTGTGATTGTGACTGCATGAAGATCAATTGGAGACTGACACTTCTCGAATACATAAATAAATACACTTTACTTTGTCTTACACAATGCAGCTTCTTCTTTTTTTCTTACAGTGTCAGAAATGGTTGGTTCAAGGAGCTGGGGCCTCATGTATCAACGCTGCGTCCGCACAAAAACTTTGCGTACGCCAGGTTTCACGCTCACGTTTGGATTTACTAATGATGAAATGAACGTGAGAATGTGCGTTGGTCCACGCCAACTTCATGTCTGGCGTACGCGCATTTCTTGTGTGTGTTTGTTTTTTTTCCATTGGCGATTCCTAGAGGCAATTGTGTTAAATTGCACACTACAAAGTATCTTTGAGCCAAGCAATGGCAGCTTTATGGGAGGGGATCATCCGCATGTCTAGCAGGTATATAAGGTTTCCATACATTCAGTTGACCAGCTAAACATTAAAGCGCAATTTGCAGCGATCGCCGGTTTTCCCAATGTAATCGGAGCGATCTACTGCACACACATTGTTATAAAGGCGCCATCTGAAGACGGATTTGCATAGACTATATGAATCGGAAACATTTCCATTCAATAAATGTGCAAATAATAAGTGATGCTCAAATGCGCTTAACATAATACACGTGATGAAGAGTAGGCAAAATCTATCTATCTATCTATCTATCTATCTATCTATCTATCTATCTATCTATCTATCTATCTATCTATCTATCTATCTATCTATCTATATTCGAACTGGGTTCATGAATGATAGTGTCAAAACATGATGCCATGTGCTTTACGAGCTACGCCACTCACACTGCTTACAACCACTCTCTTCAGCTTGGCTTTGTATGTCAATCAAACGGGCAGAAATCGCTCAACTAGCTCATTCCAATGACAAACTTGCAAATAACATCGTTTTTTTCTCTGATCTACCTCCGATAGGAGCGTTTCCAATTCACATTCTGTTCAAAGTTTCTCTTTTTGCTTGCTTTTGCCATTACGTTTTCATTTGGTTTTGCCAAAGTGGAGTCATTACCATATTTATTAGGGGGAGGAGGCAGGGAGTGGTTTTACGCTTGTGCACGTGCGCTCAGTTTCACGTTAAATTGGATGTACAAAGAGAATATGCCTGGGATTCTGCGTACGCAGTGTTTCATACATCTGAATTTTTTATTGCGTACGCCCATTTACAGCTTTGTGCGTCCGCAATGTTTTAGTATGATTTCAACGCAAGTCTTCGTACATAAAGCCCCTGGTCTCTGTAAAACTCTTCCCTTTTGAGAGTCTATTCTGCTCTAATTGATTAGATGACCCAGTCTGTGATTGGTCACTTAATTGCAACAACTGTCAGAAACCAAACTCTCGTTATTCATACATTCATTTTCCTTCAGCTTAGTCCCTTGTTTATGATATGTTGCACACAACAGAATGAACCGCCAACTATTCTAGCATATGTTTTACGTAGTGGATGCCCTTCCAGCTGCAACCCAGTACTGGGAAACCCCAATACACTCTTACATTCACACTCATACACTATGGCCAATTTAGTTTATTCAATTCACCTATAGCGCATGTGTTTGGTCTGTGAGGGAAACTGGAGCACCCGGAGGAAACCCACATCAACACAAAGACAACATGCATACTCCACACAGAAATGCCAACTGACCAAGCTGGGACTCAAACCAGCGAACTTCTAGCTGTGAGGTGACGATGCTAACCACTGAACCACCATGCTGCCCCAATTCTTATTGTACCATTCTTAAATTTGAACTCTAGAGGGCTGAACTGGAAATGTCCTTGTAACTAAATTAACATATTTGATTGACACCAGGCCTAAAAAATGCCAGATCCTGAAATGTACAGATTTATGACATCATAAGTAGGTTAAACACCAAGAATATCAAAGCCTAATTATGTAGCTCCGGTCACTGATTTGCACAGTGCATGGTCAGATCAAGCGAAATATGCATTCATTTCCACTTGTGAACTGAAGGAGGAGTCAAATACTAGTTTATTATGCAGATCTGTTTTCCAATCATAGCAGTGGGCGTTAAACTCCAAGCAGTCAGGAAATCAGTGCATTCCCCCGCGATGGCCTCAAAGCAAGGGTAGATAAAAGATATTACTTATATAGATTTTGATGTTTTTCAGAGTAAAATACATGTGAACATCATAAGTGGACCTCGGATGACAGAATAAAACAGTTTTTAAAATGTCAGTCCACGACCCCTTTAAGAGCATACAGTTGAAACCAGAAGTTTACATATGCTCTAAAAAAGGCACAGATCTATTTAAAAAAAAATTCTGATGATAAATCATACTAAACGTTTACTATTTTAGGTCCATTAGGATTAACAAAATGATTTACATTTACTAAATGCCAGAATAATGAGAGACTTTTTTATTTGGGATTTTAAAATTAATTTCTAAGTCAAAAGTTTACACACATTTCCTTAGCTTTCCTTAGTACTTTTTTAGCTTTGCCATTAAACTGTATAACTTGGGTCAAACACGTTGAGTATCCTTCCACAAGCTTTTCAAAATAGTTTGCTGGAATTTTGGCCCATTCCTCCTGACAGAACAGGTGTAACTGTGTCAGATCTGTAGGCTGTCTTGCTCGCACACACTTTTTCAACTCTGCCCACTAATTTTCTATAGGATTGAGCTCAGGGCTTTGTGAAGGCCACTCCAAAACATTCATTCTGTTGTCCTTAAAGCACATTTTAACTAATTCGGCAGTATGCTTAGGGTCATGGTCCATTTGAAAGACCCATTTGTGGCCAAGCTTTAATTTCCTGGCTGATGTCTCGAGATGTTGCTTCAATATTCCTACATAATGTTCTTTCTTCATGATACCAACTATTTTATGAAGTGCACCAGTCCCTCCTGCAGCAAAACACCCCTACACCATGATGCTGCCACCGCCATACTTTACAGTTGGGATGGCGTATCTAGGCTTGTAAGCTTCCCCCGTTGTCCTCCAAATGTAACACTGGTCATTATGGCCAAAGAGTTAAATTTTAGTTCCATCAGACCACAGAACATGTCTCAAAAAATTAAAGTCTTTTTCCCAGTGTGATTTTGCAAATTGTAATATGGCTTTTTAATGATGCTTTTGGAGTACATGTTTCACTGTGGATAATGAATCTCTCTTACCAGCTTCAGCCAGCGTCTTCACAGCATCTTTTGCTTTTGTTCTGGGGTTGATACACACAGCACCATAGCATGTTCATCTCTGCGAAATAGAATCTTCCTCCTTCCTCAGCGGTATGATGGCTGGCATTCCCATGTTGTTTATACTTTCTTATTATTGTTTGAACCGATGAACGTGGCACATTCAGGCATCTTGAAATTGTACCCAAAGAAGAAACAGGCTTGTGGAGGTCCACAATTGACTTCCTGATATCTTGGCTGATTTCTTTTGATTTTCCCATTTTGTCACATAAGGAAGCAGTGTGTTTGAGGTTTTCCTTAAATACTAATCTACAGTTGTGTCTCCAATTAGCTCAAATGTTGTCAATTAGCCAATCAGAACCTTCCAAAACCTTGACAGCATCATTTAGGCTTTTATTTAGAGGCATAGTAATCTTATTGTATGTAAACTTTTGACTTTCAAGAAAAGTTATGAAAAATATAATAAAAATACCTCTCTCATTATTCTGCTATTAAGAAAATAGAAAAAAAATATTAATCCAAACTTACCTAAAAGAGAAACATTTTAGTCACATAAAACATCTAAAAATATTTTTATAAAATAGTTATGTGCCTTTTTATCCAGTGTATGTAAACTTCTGGTTTCAACTGTCTGTGTTCATATTCTACAGTTTCGCAATTGATAGCAGTATACATTTCAAAAACCTGAACTTTGAAAGACATTTTCAGAATGTTTGTGTTTTCAGGACCCCCAAAACGCTCTTGACTTTTAAATGAAAAGACAAAGTCCCTTTTTTTCTTGAAAACAATATTGTGCAAATAGGAGCTCGAACATTTCTCATCAAAATTGTTCCAAAACCAAACAATCTGAGCTGCTATCCATGTTCAATTTATGGCTTTGAACTCTTACTATACGTCAACAGTTGTCTCATTTGTATCGATTATAATGTCTCCTGAGGAACTGTAGGAGAAACATCTGAGAGAAAACACTACTTTAATGAAACTCACATGAGGAGCATTATTTGTGTGACACACAAAGCGGAGCGTTCCAAGAGGCTTCAGCTGAGTTAGGAAGGATGCTGCCTTTGTAGGGCAGTAGAGATCAAGCTCACTCAGTTTTGGAAAAAAGCCACTTGTGTATATTGAGAAAGCATTATCCACAGGCTGTAGATTCAGGCTTCTCTACTTAAGCAATTTTTCAGCATTAGCAGAGCTTTGAAAGGAAAGCTTTCCTCACAAGCCACAAACTCACAGCCACAGAAACTAAGATTCACCACCAGTAAATTTATGAGTTCCAGTCAAACTCTGTGCTCTTCATCTGTTCATTTCTCTCATTGAACAGAAAAACCCTTGATAACTGAGATCTACATGCAATGTTTTTACTGGAATAATCCTGCTTGCTTATACAAACTAATGTGAAAGGTGCAAATAACAACTTGTTCTTTTGATGACAAGTGGTTAGATGGTGCTCGCCATTAATAGAGAACAAGTTAGTGCACAGTGGCGTTTTCAAGCCTTTTTAAATTGATTTTAATTTTATTATATTAAAAAAGTTTGAGGTCGGTAAGATTTTTGTTTTTTTATAAAGACTGAAGACTTTGGAATGGCCAATAGCGCTTCACTTTTTCCACATTTTCTATGTTACAGCCTTATTCCAAAATGGAATAAATTCATTTCTTTCCTCAAAATTCTACACACAATAGCACATAATGACAATGTGAAAAGTTTTTTTTGAACTTGCTCAATCCTTTGTTGATGCACCTTTGGCAGCAATTACAGTCTCAAGTCTTTTTAAATATGATGCCACAAGCTTGGCACACCTGTCTTTGGAAATTTTTGACCGTTTCTTTTTGCAGTACCTCTCAAGCTCTATCAGGTTGGATGGGAAGCGACGGTGTACACCTATTTTCAGATCTCTCCAGAGATGTTCAATAGAATTTAGGTCTGGGCTCTGGCTGGGCCACTCAAGGACATTCACCAAGTTGTTGAAAAGCCACTCTATTGATAATTTGGTGGTGTGCTTTGGGTCACTGTCCTGCTGGAAGATGACCCGTCGCCCCAGTCTGAGGTTAAGAGCACGCTGAAGCAGGTTTTCATTCAGGATGTCTCTGTACATTGCTGCATTCATCTGTCCCTCTATCCTGACTAGTCTTCCAGATCCTGCTGCTGAAAAACATCCTTACAGCATGATGCTGCCACCACATTGCTTCACTGCAGGGATGGTATTAGCCAGGTGATGAGCGGTGCCTGGTTTTCTCCAAACGTAACGCCTGGCATTCACTCCAAAGAGTTTAATTTTAATCTTATCAGACCAGAGAATTTAGTTTCTTATGGTTTGAGAGTCCTTCAGATGCCTTTAGGCAAATTCCAGGCGGGGAGTGGCTTCTGTCTGGCCCCTCTACCATACAGGCCTGATTGGTGGATTGCTGCACAGATGGTTGTCCTTCTGTGAGGTTCTTTTCTCTCCACAGAAGAACACTGTGGCTTAGTCAGAGTGACCATCAGGTTATGGATCCCCTCACTGTCTAAGGTCCTTCTCCCCAGATCAGTGGTTTGTGTAGGGTGAATTATTTTGGGGACCCCCAAAAAATAAAAACTACGCTAAAAAAAATCCTTCAAATTAACAACTTTACTTAAAACATTTTAAATTGTATTATTCATGTTCTGGATAATTTTTTGTGAGATGTCAGTTGAGTTGACGGTTTCAGTGCTTCAATCAATCGATCAAATCTTCAAGCACAGTATTCACTGTGGTCTGCTCTCACTGGATTCCATCAAGCCATATTTTGTGTACGAGTCATCACGTCAGGTTATAAGCTTTTTTTTAATGCCTATGCACAGCTAGGAATTTCTATATTTACCCTTACAGCGGAGAGTCTAAATTTATCAAAAATTTTTAAGCTTTAAAGAGTTTTGTCATTCATCAGCCTGTTAATGGTTAACAGTTATCTGTACTGATGTAACTAGCAATACTACAATGGAGGCTGTAGTGGTTCAGTGTGTTGAAGTTTTGGTTATTTTTATTCCTTTTTTGTGCATATCATAATTTACTCAGGTCGACAATCCTGACTTACACTGATAAAAAAATTATTTCCTAAATGCATTCTAGAATGGAGCATTCAAGTTCAAAGAGCCACAAGTTTTACTTTGCATAATTTTAGTAGCTTTGCTGACTTTAAAATGTTCATTACCAATTTGTTCTATTAATAATAATACTGAACATTGCATTTAAATTAGTTACACTAAAAAAATGTGGGAAAAAGTGGATTAATATCTTGCAAAAATGTCTTTATATTCAGAGTATTAAAGTTTGAGCAGATATGTTGAGCTCCATTAAATATAGAGCACTAATAAATTTTAATATTTAATAATTCAATAGCCCTAAAATATAACACAAACAGATACATTATATTTTTATAGGCTATAGTGGTTTTACTCAGAGTGTATACAATTTAGTTTTTTTAATTATCCAGTTATTAACCAATATGAGTAAGAGGTCATCTGCAAAGCTCATCCAGCTGTAACAGGAGTGAAACTCCATCAACTCGCTGATGTGATGACAGATACATTCATTGTTATTGCAGCACTTTTTGCTGTACAATTTTAAAATGTTTGTTTGCCATGCTGCAAAGAGGACCGTCTGATATTGTACAATGCAAAGTGTAAAGCCTGTCGCACTGTGAACTAGGTGCAATGTTGTGCCATGTCTTTAAAATGCTATTTATTTCCTATGAGTGAAGCCTGCGCAGAGTGGTGCACCCTCCGCAGCACCCAGCTGGTCAGTTACTTAGCAGCGCAAGCCATATACAGGGAAGTGCTTTCAGCCACCGATAATGTTTTTATTGGTCATGTATTCTATAGAATTTCTTTGCGGCCCCCCTAGTGCCATCTGGCGGCCCCCAGTTTGAAAACCGCTGCCCCAGATAACGCAGCTTAGATGGCCTGCCAATTCTAGGAAGAGTCCTGGTGGTTCCAAACATCTTCCATTTACTGTCTTGGAGGTCGACAGACAGTTCCTTTGTCATTATGCTTGGTTTGTGCTTTAACATGCACTTTCAACCCTGGGACCTTATGTAGACAGTTGTATGCCTTTTCAAATCATGTCCAATCAACTGAATTTACCACAGGTTAACTCCAATTAAGCGGCTGAAACATTTCAAGAATGATCAGTGGAAACAAAATGTACCTGAGCTCAATTTAAAGCTTCACGGCAAGGCTGTGAATACTGATGTACATGTGATTTTTCAGGTTTTATATTTTCAATAAATTTGCAACAATTTCAAAAAATCTTTTTTCACGATATGTAGAATTTTGAGGAATTAAATGAATTTAATCCATTTTGGAATAAGGCTGTAACATAAAATTTTTTTAAAAAAGTGAAGCGCTATGAATACTTTCTGGATGCACTGTCTATACACATATATCTGAAACATTGAAGTGTAAATAACATGCAGATAGAAAGCAATCAGTTAGTGGACAGTAATGTGTCTTTAGCACTGTGTATACTGTATTTGAATATGATACTGTCATTTTCTCAGTGTAAACTACAATAATATTACTTAGTGAAAATGGCAGTGTCTTGTGCTTATATTTGTGTTTAGTCTATAGCACTTAAAAAAAAAAAAGGTAAACTACAAGACCATATTTAAACAAAGTCACGACAACTACTGGCCTGGCATCCCACAAATGCTGCATTTTTAGTCATGATTTGTGGATGTAAACGATGACCCATTTGAAAATGTTTTCATGTGCACAATTTAGTTGTCATGTAAATCTTAGAAAAAAAAGAAGGAAAGAAAGAAAGAAAAGAGGAGAAAGTGAAAAAAGTGAAAGCAAAATCTTGTTGCAACATTGATAATTAAGATTAAGTATCTCTCATTATGAAACTGGAGTGGGCATATAAAGCTGTGCATGTTAGTACATGCTTCATAGGAGTACATATCAGGGTGGCTTTATATTTAAAGTAACGCTTCAGGCCCAGAGCTTTAATGAGCTCTGTAATCTCAAAATCAAACACTGTCATCACTGCTAACGCCAAAAACTGCACACACATGCTCTGTTTGTTAGCCTCCCCTGACATTTTCTATGAATGTTTTTGTCACATATTCCTTCGTATGTGATGGAAGAGATGAGGCCACCGACCGTTTCAGAGAATACAGCAGGTAAAAATTTAATTATGGATGAAGTCATATTGCGTAGCCCAATAAAACACTCTGACTTTTCACTAATGTTATAGCATCATGTTATTTATGATGCAATTTGTCCTAGAAAAAAAAGACGAGAAAAAAATGGTGTTGTTAAATCACGCTGGAAGAATATCAAAGGGTGATTTCACACGCTTTTAGAAAGTCTGTTTGACGTCAGAGATTAGTTTGTTCGGCTAGTCAGTTTTCCACTCGAAAAGGTGATCCTAGTTAACAATATTTGTTTCCTGGAACATTCAGAAAACATTGGGTTTATAAAAGTAAATAAATCTTTAAAATTACAATTAGATAATGCTCTTCATAATTCTTATCAGGACGTTACACAAAAAGTTATAGCATACTAGCATAGGCTACTATAGCATACTAGAAAACTATTTTAAGTTCATCTAAGGTTTGAAACTGATAAGAAAGTCATAAAACGGGCCAATGAAATGCCAATGAGTTGGCAGCGTCACCGTGCCCAGCTGGTTGTCAGTTACAATCAGTTGTTGTATAAAGACACCCCTCGTGCCATGGCGGGGCATCCTTTTCGCTTTCAGAGCCTTTCACTAAGCTTCTCCAAGTAAATCTTCACAGAAAGAGAATGAGAAAGCAGGCTGTGTGCAATATGTGGCGGCAGTCGGTCGAGCTGAGTTTCTCCCTTACCTGGCATTCTTTGGGTCCGGTCCTCCAGAGCGGTAAGTTTTTCTAAAAGAGCAACACAGTTGTGCAGCACGTCTTTTTCAAGATGTTACACAGACCGTACGTTTCTGGATGCGGTGGTTTCCTGTCCCCGGATGATGGGCACGAGCACTGCGTTTCATGTCTGGGGGTCCAGCATGTTGATGCGGTGGTCGCGGGCAGTGCATGCCATCACTGCGGTGGCTTGTCTGTTGCGCAGTTAAGATCGCGGTTGGCACTCGGGCAGATTTGAGGGTCACAATGATAATAAATCCACCGCCCTTGCGCTCACGGACCTCTCGCTCCTCCAAGCACTTTATCCAAGCTTCGAGTGAGAGAAGAACTCCATCTTCGGATGGTCACCCTCTCACTTGATGACACGAGGATCAGATGTCCATCGCTGCATCGGAGGACGGGCTGTCATTGTCTGATGAGGATTCGAACCCACTCCCTCTCTCAGAGGTGGTGAGCGCGACGTCGGATCTAGAAGCAGACAAGATAACCGTGCTTCCCAGGTTGCTTCGGCCGTGGGCCTGGAGATGGTTTATCCCTCAGCCCTGCGTCTTCAAAGCCTCCCATCCCCTTCTTCCCGGAAGGGCACCTTTCTCTGCCCGATCTGCGTGTGCCTCCGCCCTCACCACCGTTGATGGCGGAGCAGCCACGGGGTACGAGTTAATTCCCCAGATTGAGTGTGCCATTGCAGGCCCGCATGGTGCCTCTTCCTGGCAGGGTCAGCCTCGTCTCCTGTCAAAGGCGTGTAGGTTATCTGCCTCCCTCAGTGGGCCAGGCTGCTTCTGTCTTGCATGCTATAGCCACCTACCAGTGCTACCATGCGCAGGCGCTTGCCCAGCTGCACAAGGGTGGTTTCGACCCAGGCTTGTTGCACGAGTTGTGCCCTGGGAAGGACGAGGGTCAAATTAGTGGTCCAGGAACGCCAAAAAACCTGGCTGATATGCATGATCCCATATTCCAGGCTGGCCTGTTCGGTGACACCGTCGGTGAATTCACCCAGGAATTCACAGCAGGTAAGGAGCAATCAGATGCAATGCGTGAGGTCATCTATCGGCGGGATCGTAAGCCCGCTCTCCCCACTGAACCATCCACATCCACTGCTTCTTGCCGAGGGCACCCGCCAGTGGCTTCATGATCTGCTTCGCCGACCGCGCCTGCGCCACCGGCGAAGCGGCTGTGCCAAGTATCTCGCTGGCAACCAGCGCTCCCCGCCCCAGGGCGCCGCTAAGTCCGGTAAACGGACTGCGAATCGTCCCTGAGATGGGCCATCCAGAGAAGAGGGAACTTGCTATTTCCCTCTGTGGAGGACCGGGCTCTTCAAAAAAAAAAAGGACGCTATGCCTTCCAGCTCTCAGGATTGGTGCATTTTTTGACTTGCAGGGTGTGCGAAGATGGAAGATGGAAGATGAACCGCTGTCCTCTCAGGCTGCCGTTCAGAATGCTTATGCAGAAGCACATCCTCTGGTGCGTTCATCCTCGGGATTGGTTTGCAGCCCTGAAGAACGCATACTTTCATGTCTCAATAATTCCACGCTACCGTCAGTTTAAGCTGATGCTGACCTGTCTGAGAGAGTTCGACAGGAAAACTGTGGTCCCACTGATATTATTTCTGAGGCTCCTGGAGCATATGGCAGCGGTTGTCTCGCCGCTCAGGTGATCCAGATGAGATTGCTTCAGCATTGGTTTCACGATCGGGTCAAGAAATAGTGAAAATAGTGCAGTTCAGGGCATGTTTTTGATTGTTTTCACTTATCTATGTGAACAGTTTTTACATCATATTCCTCGGTGCAAGAACCTTTCCGAAAATGGAAAGGAAAAACATTTCCATTTTTAGTACACTGTTGTGTAAACAATCTCTTTGTACTATAAGTATGAAGTGTAAGGGCATGCAGCTAAACTCGTATATGAAAACAGTCAGCTACGAGACATCATCAAAATCCCGACTTTCCATTTAAAGCCTTTGTCTGTGCATGCTGCTATCTAAGCACTTAATCTACAGGGCAGACAGCTAAAGACTGAGGGTGAACATAAGTCCTCAGCCATTACTGAAGCTGGGTGGCTAAGAGCTCAGAGCACACTAGAGATTGAAACCAAGCCCGTACAGGTGATGAAACACGAGAGGCTTTTTTTTCCTAAACTAAATTCAGGTTGAGGTGCTTCTTCTCCCCGTGTTTGAGGAGATGAGACCCGACAGGCCACTTTGAACGTACGCCTTTGTTTTTAGGAGAGCTGCTTTCACTGAAGTGTGACCCGAGGCAGTGGAGCTGACGGGCCTGCATCAGGGCTCGGTTACGTGAGCCTTGCTTTTACTGTCTTTTTCTGCTGTCTCACTCAGAGACCATGGAGGATAACTTTTTCTTCCAGCAGCCAGACACAGATCTTCCTCTATATGTGAGTTACTCTGTCCCGGTTTGAAAAAAAGATAGATGTTGTAGTTTTGTAAAGTAGACCATTCATTTGTAACCACAGCCTGTGAAGATTAAAGTGCGAATGCATGTAGTAAATTAGGTTTTGTTTGCACAGACCATAAGTTTACAGACTTTTGTTTGTGTAGTGGCACCTCTCTCTTTCCTAAAGGGTTAGTTCACCCCCAAATAACTATTATTCATTTGTCATAAGAAGCATCTTCATCCTGAATGTATGGTGTGTTTTCCTTTGGAGCATCAGTGAGCATTTGAATCTGTTATGTTTTTTTAGTTTAAGAGTTGTGTTTTGGCCTGTTTCCACTGGTACGGTATGGGTCGGTATGGGTCACCTTTATCAGGCTTGCATTTTCACTGCCAAAAGGGTACCAATGAGATTCAGTCTACGTCATTCTCGCTTGACGAAATGTCAAAGTAAAGCTGTATGGGTCGTTCACATATCATATGAGAAGCACTTCCCTCAAAACAGATGCTTTTTACACAAATACTTTGTACAAATGTGTAAATGTTCATTATTAACCTTTCTGCAGTTCAGTGATGCAAAATGGCCTACTGTAACATCTGCAATTATATAAAATAATTAAATACATAAATAAATGCAAAATATATGAACACATACAGATGCACAGTCTCAGATATGTTACCAAATACAGAAAAACTACACACAACATACAATTAGTCCTTATTTGGGTTCAAAAACAACATGCAACATATAGCCCAGTCAGTGCGAACCTCTTATCTGTATCTTTAATGTTCACCAGCACTTGTAACCTCTGTTAGAGAGTAATTCAATCCTTTCAGGTCCATGATAGTCCAAAAGGCGATGATAATAGTTAAACATGGTAGTTTGTTCATGTTTTAGGTTGCTGAAAGAATCATTATTGGCTCATTATTATTTGTATATATTATTACAGTGTAATGTCTCGGCTGTGTGTTTAAAAATGTTGCTTCCTTTGTTTTCATTCTCCTGGCTTGTGCACGAACTAGTGGTGTATCTCTGTAAACCAATAACGTTCAGCTGCATGTGTCACTCCCCTTTTGGTACCCTTTTGTTGTGCTAGGCACCCTTTAGAAAGGGTACCCAAAAAGTGGTATGGTATGGTTCACTTTTTTGTGCCTTTTGACAGTGGTAACGGTCATAAATGTGTACTGTACCCTACCGAACCATACCACTCAGTGGAAATGGGCCATTTGAGTCTCTCTATTGTACTCAGTGTGACAGATGGATGAAAAATATGCAAAAGATGCTGTAAAATGGAATAATATACAAGACATAGGGGATTTGTTTTTGTGAAGAGAAACAGCAATTTAACTGTTCAGAACAAACAAGAGACACATGAACAACCACCACAAAACTAAAAAGAAGAAGAAAAAGACTGGTAAGCACACACAAGATTAAAACTGAGGGTTCACAAAAGTTTGCAGTGTTATTTTAATGATTCCAACTGTTTTTTTATTGTCTTGTTAACTATATGGGGACTGCAGCCCCATTGACTACCTCTGCCAATGCATTAATGAAATTACCAGTTAGATGTGCCAAAACTTTCTTCAGTTAAACAAAGAGAAAACTGATGTCATTACATTTGGGAACAGAGATGAGATTCCCAAGATGAATGCATACCTTGGCTCTAGGGGTCAAACAACAAAAAATAAGTTCAATATTCTTGGTGCGAATCTGGAGTCAGATCTGAGTTTTAGTGGTCATGGTAAAGCAGCAACTAAATCAGCATACTATCATCTCAAAAACATTGCCAGAATTAGCTGCTTTTTTTTTCCATTGATTAACTTGTTCATGCTTTTATCATCACTATGCTGGATTACTGTATTGAACTCACTGGCCTTCCGAAAAAAGACAGAAAGACATTTGCAGCTCATCCAGAACACTGTTTACAGACTTTTGTTTATGTAGTGGTACATCTCTTTCCTAAAGGATTAGTCCACCCCCCCAAAAAACTAGTATTCATTTCTCATAAGAAGCATCTTCATCTTGTTTAAAAGATTTCACCCCTGACTCTTGAATGTATGGTGTATTTTCTTCTGGAGCATTAGTGAGCATTTGAATCTTTTTTTTATTTAAGAGTTGTGTTTGAGTACTTTTATTGTACTCAGTGTGAAAAAAATGGATGGAAAATATACAAAAGATGCTGTAAAACTAAATAATAAGGCATGGAGGATTTTTGTGAAGAGCAACAGCAGTTTAACTGTTCAGAACAAACAAGAATCTTGGTGTGATTATGGAGTCAGATCTCAGTTTCAGTCATGTCAAAGTAGTAATTAAATCATCTCAAAAACTTTGCAAGAATTAGATGCTTTGTTTTCATTGAAGAATTGTTCGTGCTTTTCTAACATCTAAAAAAGCATTTTCTAACATTTTCATAGGTTCCACAAGGGGTTCCACACATTTTCAAACAGCAGCACTGTATACAGTATGTATATTGTAATCAATGTAAATTAAATAAAATTATCTTCATCTTATCCGTCACTATTCTTCAGCATTCTTTTTCACAAAATGCCCTTCTAGCTACAACCTAGCACTTGGAAAGACCCATATACTCTCTCATTCACACACACACACACACACACACACACACATTCACTATGGTCAATTTAGTTCACCCAATTCACCTCTACCACAAGCAAATTCCACACTACCACCTGGCCCAGCCGGGACCAGAACCAGTCACCTTCTTGTACCAGTGACGTAGGTTAAAAACTGTGTCAATACTTGCTCACATTCATTTTGCTCATTCATTCATTTATTTGTTCATTTCTATACGCTTTTTTCCAAAGCCTGGTCGCAGGGGCAGCAGTCTTAGGGAAAAACCCCAGACTTCCTTCTTCCCAGACAATTCCTCCAGCTCCTCTGAGGAGATCACGAGCCATTCCCAGGCCAGCCAAGAGACAATGTCCCTCCAGCGTGTTTTGATTCTTCCCGGAGGCCTCCTCCTGGTGGGAGATGCCTGGAACACCTCCCTAGGTAGGCATCCAGGAGACATCCGAAACAGATGCTCGAGCCACCTCAGCTGACTTCTCTCGATGTGGAGGAGCAGCGGCTCTACTCCAAGCTCCTCCTGGGTGACAGAGCTCCTCACCCTATCTATAAAGATGTGCCCTGCCACCCTATGAAGGAAATTTATTTTGGCCGCTTGTATCCGAGATCTTGTCCTTTCGGTCATGACCCAACCTTGTGTTAGTAGGAAAGTAGATTGACCAGTAAACTGAAAGCTTTGCCATTTCGGCTAAGCTCCTTCTTTACCACAACGGACTGATACATTGACTGCGTTTCTGCTGCTGCACCGATTCGCCTGTTAATCTCATGTTCTATCCTTCCCTCACTCGTGAACAAAACCCCAAGATACCTACACTGCTCCACCTATGGTAAGGACTTTCCTCTAACGTTTCTCCAACATTTTGCTTGAAACCTCTATGTAGTTATTGTTTCCATGAAAAATTTATAGAGCTCTTTTCCACCCATGGTCATATATCTAAAATGCCAAAAACAGAATTATAACATCTTTAAAGCACCATAAAAAGAGCTGCTCTTTTCACTTGTTCAAAACCAATTTGGCATTTCACACAGAGATTTAACTTTCTGCTTAAAGGTTATTTGTAGTTGAGCAGGTCCTGATGTTAAAATGTCAGCAAATCAGCTCTGCTAATTAAATGGCTTAAAGGGAAAGTTCATCCAAAAATGAAAACTCCAAGATGATTTACTCACTATCGTGTTGTTCCAAACCTGTAAGACTTTCTTCTTTGGAACACCAAAGAACATTTTAAACTTGAAAACATTTCAGCTTCCTGAATTAAATCAAATACTGTAAAAAAAGACAGAACAGTTCATTATGACAAACTTTAAGAAAGTCTTGCTGTTGTTTAAATTTAATGTGAAGCAGAAAGAAAGAAAGAAAGAAAGAAAGAAAGAAAGAAAGAAAGAAAGAAAGAAAGAAAGAAAGAAAGAAAGAAAGAAAGAAAGAAAGAAAGAAAGAAATTCAGCTTAAACACAGAAGCTCTAGTAAATTGAAACCGTGTCAGTCCAAAGTTTTCAGAGTTTAAGTTCAGTTTAGTTCAGGTCAGTGTGGTTTAATTTTCATTGTTGAACGTCCAAACACAGAAGAGCAAATACATTGATGCGCAGCTCCACAAGTCCAAATCAAGCAAGCCGGTGACGACAGAAAGAAAGAAAGAAAGAATGATAAAAAGAAAGAAAGAAAGATGCATGAACACATTGTTAGCATGTGGTGCTTGGTCCTGTTAGGTGCTGTGAAATGTGCATTTTTATTGGATGTTTGCCATAATCTCAACTAAAACAGGAAGAAAGGGCAAGACACAGAGTAGCTCCTCCCCCTTTTCAAAAACAGCCAGTCAGGTTTAGTTTATTTTACAGCTCTGCCAGATGGAGCTGCTGAGCTAAAGTGCATCAGACTCGTGATTGCCACGGTCTATAATAATACAGAGTCTGACTCAACATTTCTCCACTTTAAACATTGCTTTCTTCGTAATTTAATTCATACTTTCTTATATTTGTGAGTGAACCCTCTTTGACGTGAATAAATGACCAATTTTAGCATCAGCAATTGTATCTTATCAATCGTGGACTTATTAAATACTAGAGAACATTTGATTGGTTACGTCAAAAAATAAAAAATAAATAAACAATCAATTCATTTTGCCAAAGAAATCTGTTTATATCTTCATTCATAAATTTCCTTTTACCATAGCAGAATGAACCACCTACTATATACTACTGTATGTGTTTTATGCAGCGGATGCCCTTCCAGTTGCAACCCAGTACAGGGAAACACCCATTCACATTCACACAAACTCACTACGGCCAATTTCAAGCCAGGCTCATTCTAAAAAAAAAAAATAAAAAAATAAAATACATATATATACATTTCAAGAGAGCGCCAAATACATCCCAGGAGGTACATTTTTTGCAATTTTTGTTTTCACAAATCCACCAGAGGCCGCTGTGTATGCTTTTTTAGATCTCAAATTTATCTCGCTGGTGCCATTCGCACCTGCTGTTCTTGCATAAATCCACCAGAGGCTGCTGTCGATAGACTGTTTGACCGACTGAATGACTAACTGACTGACCGATCGACTCACCCACCCTCCTCCTTCTCTAAACCCAACCAATAGTATTTTAAAAAGCACCGACGGACACGCCCACCCACTTCCCTGAACTCAACCAACAAATTTAAAAAGCAATCCAGAAAAAGAAAAGCCCTTGCCTGATTTTACCACGTTTTACAATATTCTCACCCTGTTATTTAATTGTTTATTTTATTTTTTGGATTCTGTTTTCATCTCAAACCCCTTCGTCATGGTCAGCTCCTCTCTGCTTCTCAAGTCCGCCAACGTACATGGCAAGCTAACTGGACAAGCTGGTAACAGGAAAGCTGGAAGGCCGTACACACGGAGGTAAGTGATCAGTTGCTAAGCGCGAAAAGGAATGGCGTCATACTGCTCCGTAGCTTTCGTTTTAAAAATGAAATGATTCGTGTTCTCCAGAAACATATATAGGGCTCTGTTTTTTTTAGAAAGAGCCTATAGTTGTTGACTAATTTTGTTTTTCCTATGCCACATGTCTTTAAACTGGGGAAAACCTGACCACCCGGAGGAAACCCACACAGACACAATTGATTGACAAGTGTGTTTTAACATGTCTTTGTAGTAACATGTTTAAAAGTCCACAGAACAGAGTTTGCAAAGAAATTGGGATAAAAGATCTGTTCCAACTTTCTGTGATTATCTGCACCTCAAGAATGAGTTTCAAATGTTTTTTCAAACATGCATGTTTGTAATGAAGTAAAGACAGTAAAATCGCTATGCAATTCAAAACTACTGGAATCACCACAGCTGCATACAAACGCATGTGTGTACTACAAACTTTGTAACGGAATTTGTGTGTGACTCATCGTTTCAGAAAGGCTTGAATAAACTCCACCTGACGTACGTCAAATAAACTTACTTCGTATTTTTGACTAATGAGCTGGATTTCTGCTTCATCTGTGTCTCTCTTTATCACTGACTGCTGTTTATCTGACACAATGCAGTAGAAACTGGTAGGCGGGGAGAACTAGCTCATTTGCATTTAAAGACAGGCTACAAAAAGAGTAAATCATTGCTTTAAGCACAAAATGGGGATGTTATGCATTGTATAATAAATAATCTGATGGGTATTTTGAGCTGAGACTTTACAGACAGAGAGCAGCATGGCGGCTCAGTGGTTAGCACTGTTGCCTCACAGTAAGAAGGTCACTGGTTCGACTCCCGGCTCTGTCAGTTGACATTTCTGTGTGGAGTTTGCATGTTCTCCCTGTGTTGGCGTGGGTTTCCTCTGGGTGCGCCGATTTCCCCACAGTCCAAAGACATTCACTATAGATGAAATGAATAAACTAAATTGGCTGTAGTGTATGTGTTTGAATTTGAGAGTGTATGGGTGTTTCCCAGTACTGGATTGCATCTGGAAAGTCATCCGCTGTGTAAAACATGCTGGATAAGTTTGTGGTTCCCCCGTGGAGACCCCTGATGAATAAAGTGAAGTAAAATGAATGAATGAACTTTACGGACATATTCTGAAGACACCAAAGACTTCTTACATCTTGTAAAAGAGGTAAAATAGGAGCCCTTTAAATCATTCAAACTGATTACAGGTTTCATCTCTACTCTATTGAGAGCCTGTTATCTGTTCACCTGTCTCTCCTTACCTAAATCCTTCCACTTGGGAACCATTTGGATCCGTTGTGTTCATACGAGTCTACAGTGGGCTATTCATCCCATGTTATATTTCAGCCAAATTCAACTCGACTCTTTACTATTGCTCTGGGTCCTATCACAGTCTTGATCTCCCCGCATCTCTTCTTCTTTATATCACAGGTTGTCTGTTACTTGGCTGCGTTCGATCGGAGCTGCCAAAAAAGACAGCTCTCTTCACCGGGAGTCGAGTGTATCTAATAAAAGCCAGCTTTATAGAGCTTTTATCGGTGGGCTTCGGTAATGTTGATCACTAGATCCTAGGTTAATCTCTTTCAGAGAGTCAATGACATTTTTAAAGCTGCTCTCCTCAAAAGCCCCGTTCTCTTAGAGATTGTTTTACAGCGTTTGACATTTCCGCAGTGTTTAAAACGCTCCACATATCAGGTGGAGATGTAAGAGCCTCTCTATGTGTGCTTCACCTCTCTGAGCAAATACATCTGTGGAGAACCTGAGCTTATGACGTACTGATTTCCGGGGACAATCCTCGCTTTTTTTGGTGGCCTGTGCTTGACTCGAGATGTACTTGGAAATGTTTTGGCTTTTCAGAAGCCTGCAAAGTGAGTTTATTTCTGAATTTTTTATTTTTTTTAAACATCTACCAAATGATGAGCATTTTTCAGTGATTCCTAAAATATACTTTGTATCTTCTGGTGAAGGTCTTATTTATTTTAGTTTGGCTAAAATAAAAGCATTTTTCAGTTGTTGTTTTTTTCACCATAGCGATGATGATGATGATGATGATGATGATGATGATGAAAACTCATAAAAAGTGAGGGGGACACAAACAGGATTTTGAAAAGTGGGGGAAACATTGGCCAGGCCACCAGGCTTACACCATTTCTTATATAAATATTAAATATATAAACATGCACAGATAAGTACATCTAATACTTAAAGGGGTGGTCCAGAGTGTATTTTAAGGCTTGGTTGTGTTTATAAGATGCAAAGCAATGTGTGATCTTGCTTCACTTGTAGAAAACTTCAGTTTCATTCAGTATCTTACTTTTATTATACACAACTGTCATATTTCCTAGTTACTCTGAAAGGCCCTCCCTCAAGAGGCTCAGATTGGTCAGCTAACATAATGTGCTGTGATTCATAACGACCCTACAAGCACGCACTTTTGGGCTGTGTAAACAGCAGCTGTTAGCCGTATCAGTTGAATCAGACAGAAAATGAAGCGCACACAGCTGAACCTCACGTCTGCTCCCTAAAATAAAATCTGACAAGTGTCTTTCACAAATAACCGAAATAAGCATTTGTACATGAAACATTCTCATATATTTTACGAGTTTGTTATTTGAGATGCAGAACGAATAGCCGAATCCAGCACTGAACTGGGAGAGATTCTGGAAGCTCTCCTTTGTCAAATGCTAGCTATATATTTTTTATAATTCTCTGCAACATAATTAAAATTAAACTGTAAGCATTTCTCTGTATCATGTCCTTTAAAAACCCAAATACAGAAACAGAAGCAGCTCTGTGGAAATAGCAGCATTTGGACAGCATTTTAGCTTTCTCTGCTGTAACGTTACAGCGCCTCTGGCCATGCCTCTTCGCTGCAACTGGTGTATGAGCATGGTCAATGCATGTTACCTGAATCGTTTGTAATCTCACTAACCTGGATGTATTTTTTTGTAGTCCCCAAACTTCATTTGCTGTAGACCTTGCTAAGCTAACAATGTAAAAGCCAATGTCGCCCTTTGCATTGAACTTTGAACGTATTACATTCATAGATGTTGTTTATGTTCACACAGCTACATTACACATCAACTAAAGTTTAAAATATGGTAATTTGTATGACAAAATATGGTAGTGGACCACCTCTTTAAGTACAGTAAAAACTCAAGTAAAACTGAAAAGAAGGAATTTATATTTTTACTGGAGTGATATTATAATTGGGTATCTGTACTTTTTCTTTAGTGTCAAGTACACCTGTCTAATACTGCAATGTACATTACCACAGAAGAGAAATAAAGTAGCCTGTACCAATTCTATTCTATTCAATTCACCTTTATTTCTTTAGCTATTTTACAATGTAGATTGTGTCAACGCAGCTTTACATAGATGTTATATATAGATAAACTGCTTTAGTCCAGCTTTCAGAGTTGAATTCAGTTCAGTATAGTTTAAATGTCACTGCTGAAAGCCCAAAAGCTGAAGAGCAAATCCACCAAATGCACCAGTAGCAGTAGTTTAGCATTAAGCAGTACTTCCAATATATGAGGGTGAAATAAAATAATGTGACTTTAAACAATAAAATCTTGTTGTTTATAAAACTTGAATTCATTACATCAGCTGTGAAGATGAGTCCCGTCTGATGACAACTCCCATAAATCCACACTCCTTTATGGCGTCACCAAACTACGTCTTTGTTTTGTTTTAAAGGCAGACCTCCAGCGACAAATCACGCATGTTGTATCTTTAAGGAAATGAGATAAAGCAACCTCTGATCCTTTTCCAGACTTAAAATTTTCAGAAGACACATTGCGAGGCACGACAGATGTTTTCTTTAGCCGACACTTTGATTGTAATTGCTCACGTTACTTACATCAGCGAGGGTCCGATTATCATACTTACAGTTTGATTTAAACCGTGTATTACGTTGCAGCTCCTAATAAAGTCGCTGGCGAACGTTTTCCTCATGCACCAAAGCCAATTTTTGTCATTCGTTTTGGACCCCGTTCATTTATGAACATATTTCTTATCAAGATGGCCTTGATGTAAACATGAGTGCTGAAAATTGAGATTTTTATTTTCTGTGTCCAATGGGTGTGGGATATTCACCTACGGCCCTTTATCTGCCAAAAGGATGAGTCATTCATGGATTTAACATTATTTAAGATTGACCTTCTGTGTGTGTGTGTGTGTCTGATGTCACACATCTGATCATCTTTGACGGATAATTATATGTCCCCTGACCCGCCACCCCTGGTTTTCTCATTCGCACATCTGTTCCTCAAGCTGCTAAATTCTCAATGCACATTCACACTTTGCTATGAAAGTGTTCATCACCTCTTTCCCTCCCTTAATTGCTTCGTCTTGCACGCAATGGTCATTTTGGTGAAGCAATAGTTGTACATCTGTTTACTGAAAGCACTGAGGGACAATAAAGTGAACCTTGAACTTGAAAATGACATTGTGATCAAAACCTATAGCACAATAATATATATATATATATATATACGCACACACACACACACTCACCGGCCACTTTATTAGGTAAACCTGTCCAACTGCTTGTTAATGCAAATATCTAATCAGCCAATCACATGGCAGCAACTTAATGCATTTAGACATATAGACATGGTCAAGATGATCTGCTGCAGTTCAAACCGAGCATCAAAATGGGGACGATAGTTGATTTAAATGACTTTGAATGTGGCATGGTTGTTGATGCCAGACAGGCTGGTCTGAGTAATTCAGAAACTGCTGATCTACTGGGATAAATTTCCATGTCTAGGGTTTACAGAGAATGGTCCGAAAAAGAGAAAATATCCAGTGAGCGGCAGTTCTGTGTGCACAAATGTCTTGTTGATGCCAGAGGTCAGAGGAGAATGAGCAGACTGGTTCCAGCTGATAGAAAAAGCAACAGTAACTCAAATAACCACTCGTTACAACCGAGGTATGCAGAAGAGCATTTCTCTGAACATCTCGAACCTTGAGGCAAATACGCTACAGCAGCAGAAGACCACATCGGGTGCCACTCCTGTCAGCTTAGAACAGGAAACTGAGGCTACAATTCACACAGGCTCACCAAAATTGGACAATAGAAGATTGGAAAAATGTTGCCTGGTCTGATGAGTCTCGATTTCTGCTGCAACATTCTGATGGTAGGGTCAGAATTTTGCATCAACAACATGAAAGCATGGATCCATCCTGCCTTGTATCAACGTATCAGGCTGGTGGTGGTGGTGTAATGGTGTGGGGGATATTTCCTTGGCACACTTTGGGCCAATTAGTACCAACTGAGCATCGTGTCAATGCCACAGCCTACCTGAGTATTGTTGCTGAACATGTCCATCCCTTTGTGACTACAGTGTACCCATCTTCTGATGGTTTCTTCCAGCAGGATAACATGCCTTGTCATAAAGCGTGAATCATCTCAGACTGGTTTCTTGAACATAATAATGAGTTTACTGTACTCAAATGGCCTCCACAGTCCCCAGATTTCAATCCAATAGAGCACCTTTGATATGTGGTGGAACGGGAGATTTGCATTATGCATGTGCAGCCGACAAATCTGCAGCAACTGTGTGATGCTATCATGTCAATTGGACTAAAATATTGGAGGAATATTTCCTCTACCTTATTGAATCTATATGCCATTAAGGCAGTACTGAAGACAAAAGGGAATCCAACCTGGTACTAGTAACGTGTACCTAATAAAGTGGCCTTTGAGTTTGTATGTACACACACACACACACATATATATATATATATATATATATATATATATATATATATATATATATATATATATGTATGTATGTATTAATTTCAATTCTAAAATATTTGCAGATAAAACAAATTGTTTAAAATGTTGCATGTAAATAAAGTCAGATTGTGAGTTGAAAATCTGTGTTCCAGCAGTCTGTGTTTTTTCACACTCAGTGTCTCTACAGTCTATAAAGGTTGGATAGGTAGACGTCACTTAGAGCTTCAGGTCCCTACTTGGCATGTGTTTAAAAAAATAAACTTATTTTCAGTTATATTATGAAAAAAGACCTTAAAAGAAAATTTAGTATGTGATTTTTGTTACATTAAAATGAGCAGAAACCCTGCTCCCCTGTTGGCCAGTATAGAGCGACAGTCCCCTCTTAGTAAAATTGACACGTGTGTGATTCTTAATGCATTTATTGTATTACATACCATTATTATTATTATTATTATTATTATTACTATGATTATTTATTCATGTCATTATGTCAAAGGTCACTCTCACCAAGACCAATTAAAACTCTGTAAAAATGCAATAAGATTGTCAGGCCAGATATTGTCTCATCTGTAATGAATTTCTCTTCTTTTTCCATTGATGTCCTCTATTGGAATGTTTCAGTCAAACTCAACTGCAATGCTTTCAGCAGGCTTAGTAAATGTCAGTATCATTTAGTAAAGTTACGACCATGATCTTCAGTTCCTCCAGCCAGTGGGGTTGCAGAGAAGTTTTCTCTTAATGATCTTTTTTTATGAGCGTAATTTCATCTCCAGCACTAAAGAGGCAACTCGGTGCTTAACTACTGTGGATATCAGATAAAGTTACACACAGATCCTCCTTTTCACATGGATCCGTTACACTGACGCACTGAAGACAATCCGTATGTCACATAGCAGAGGCTTTTTATGGCTTTTGGCTTCAAGTTTTACAACAACAGCAACTAAAAAGGATACTACAGACTATTTCTGTCTCTTCTAACCATGTGACGCAAACAGTAATGACAAACTTCTGTGGCAAAACAATGAGACACACATACACATATAAAATAAATAAACAAATAAAACAGCTACAGGTGGATTTAGGACAAGTGCACACTGCAAAGTTTTAGAGGTGACAAAACAAAAATGTAAATGTTAACAATAATGCATGTGATTAATCTGAAAAGGTTAACGTGTTAATATATTTTTAAAGAAAATTAATCATTTGATAAGGTTTGACCCAGATTCTTGCAGCCATATCATTGTGGGATGGATAATAAATAATGCCAGTAAAATGATAAAAATAAATGTCTCACAAATTCAAGATGAGAAGTTCAAAAATTATGATTTACAAAAAAAAAGTGTTATATATGTGATGTATCAGACTTGTTCTTAAGTGTTTTTTTTACCAATATTCTGGGACCTAAATAATCTAGGCAGCATTTGCAGACTTATTTATCTACAATCAGAATACTGCATGTATGTATGTTCGAATAAATAAATAAATAAATAAATAAATAAATAAATAAACATCTGCAGATTAAAATTTAACACAGAAAATATACTTTTTATAAACTATTCAAAACAATTACGATTTGAACCACTTTTTTTCACAAAGTAAAAAGAAGTTTTATTATTATTATATCAATAATCAATCAATAATTATATCAATAATATTACTAAATATATATATATATATATATATATACACATACAGTTAAAGTCAGACGTATATTTTTTCGATAGTCAACAGAACAAACCATCATTATACAATAACTTGCCCAATTACCCTAACTAGCTGTACAGCTAACTAAGCTGTATAGAAGTGTCTTGAAAAATATCTAGTAAAATAGTATTCACTGTCATCATGGCAAAGATAAAATAAATCAGTTATTAGAAATGAGTAATTAAAATGTTCAGAAATGTGTTGAAAAAAAAAATCTTCTCTCCGTTAAACAGAAATTGGGGGAAAAAATTATTTAGGGGGGCTAATAAATCTGACTTCAACTGTCTATATATATATATATAGACAGTTGAAGTCAGAATTATTAGCCCCCTGTTTATTTTTTTCCCCAATTTCTGTTTAACGAAAATATTTTTTAACACATTTCTAAACATAGTAGTTTTAATAACTCATTTCTAATAACTGATTTATTTTATCTTTGTCATGATGACAGTAAATAATATTTGACTAGATATTTTTCAAGACACTTCTATACAGCTTAAAGTGACATTTTATACAATAATCATTATACAATAATTTGCCTAATTACCCTAACCTGCCTAGTTAACCTAATTAACCTAGTTAAGCCTTTAAATGTCACTTTAAGCTGTATAGAAGTGTCTTGAAAAATATCTAGTCAAATATTATTTACTGTCATCATGGCAAAGATAAAATAAATCAGTTATTAGAAATTAGTTATTAAAACTATTATGTTTAGAAATGTGTTGAAAAAAATCTTCTCTCCATTAAACAGGGGGCTAATAATTCTGACTTTAACTGTGTATATATATATATATATATATATATATATATATATATATATATATATATATATATATATATATATATATATATATATATATATATATAATTTATTTATTTATTTATTTTTATTAGGCAAATTAAGCCTATTAACAAAAAAATCTAATAAAATAAAAATTACTTATTTGATTCCAGATCGTGCCTGTAATGCTGTGGCTACATTGGGAGCACATCAGGTTTTGGAACAGAGCCTATGAGATTATCCAGTTAGACAACTGGCTCATGATGGCCCATGTCTAATGGCAAACCAAACTGAACGGCATATGTGCAAACACATCCAGAGCTAAGGACCATTTAATGGCAAACATGAACATCTGCAGGGCTGCAGACGCAGTCCAAACCCAAATGTGTCAGAATGGCTCCTAGATGGCGGAAGTTTGACTCTTTCATCTGTTTGCTCGGTGACCTCATTTACAAATGAATAATTGATAATGAAGGTGGAGAAGCGATCTCAAAGACAGATATCTCTTGTCGTTTGATGGCTTCACCCAGCATGAACTCTCTCTCTCTCTCTCTCTCTCTCTCTCTCTCTCTCTCTCTCTCTCTCTCTCTCTCTCTCTCTCTCTCTCTCTCTCTCTCTATCTCTCCTTTTCTCGTTTGCAAAAGCAGCAGAGAGACATTTCAGATGCATATTCCTCCACCATCAGCATTATATAACCTCTTTCAGCAGACGCTTCGTTTTTAAATATTTTATAACCTGGGATTCTATTGCCAGAAAATGGAAAACTTCACTTTTTATTCCTCAAGGATCACAGGCGAGACTTCAGAAAGTGTCAGTGTTCTTAAAACAGTCATAGCCTAGTTGAAACAAATACCAATTGGTTAGTTCAGCCAAAACATTCATTCATTCATTTAATGTCCTGAGTTATCAGGGGTCACCACTGCAGAAAGAACCGCCAATTACTTTGGCATACTGTATGTTCTACACAGCGGGACTCATTTACTTAACAGGGTAAAATAGCATAAACATTAAATCCCATAATATGCGATGCTGACAATTGTGACCCTGGACCACAAAAGTAGTCACAAAAGTTGCAATGGGTGTATTTATAGGAATAGCCAGTCAAAAGTATCCTTAAATAAAATAAAACTGGTGAAACGGTGGCTCAGTTTGCATGTTCTCTCTGTGTTTCTGTGGGTTTTCTCCAGGTGCTTCGCTTTCCCCCACAGTCCAAAGACGTGCACTATAAGAGAATTGAATAAACTGAATTGGCTGAAAGTGTATGAATGTGAAAGTGAGAGTGTATGGAAGGGCATCCGCTGTGTAAAACACATGCTGGAATAGTTGGTAGTTCATTCCACATACAATAATACAATTATCATTAATCTTTTATGTCAAAAACAATTAGAATATCAAGTAAAGATCATGTTCCAAGAAGACATTTTGTACATTTCCCACCATAAATATATCAAAACGTATTTTTCGGTTAGTAATATGTGTTTATTTCAATCTACTTTGGGAAACTTTAAAGATACAGTTGAAGTAAGAATTATTAGCCCCCATTTGATTTTTTTTTTCTTTTTTAAATATTTCCCAAATGAGAGCAAGGAAATTTTCACAGTATGTCTGATAATATTTTTTCTTCTGTAGAAAGTCTTATTTGTTTTATTTTGGCTAGAATAAAAGTTTTATTTAAAAAAAAAAACATTTTAAGGTCAAAATTATTAGCCCCTTTAAGCTATATTTTTTCGATTGTCTACAGAACCAACCATTGGTATACAATAACTTGACTAATGAACCTAGTTAAGCCTTTAAATGTCACTAAGCTGTATAGAAGTGTCTTGAAAAATATCTACTAAAATATTATTTACTGTCATCATGGCAAAGATAAAAAAAAAAACAGTTATTAGAAATGAGTTATTAAAACTATTATGTTTAGAAATGTGTTGAAAAAATCTTCTCTCTGTAAAACAGAAATTGGGTGGGGGAAATAAACAGAGGGGCTAATAATTCAGGGGGCTAATAATTCTGACTTCAACTGTATTTAGATTTTTATTTTAAACAGATTTTTTTTTTCAGATAGTTGTTTCTCAGCCAAATATTGTCACATCCTAACAAACCAATTGAAATTGATAGTCAAAGTGAAAAAAAAGTCATTTTGAGAAAGGAGGGACGGTTATGGTACTTAAAGATTCTGATGGCAAATAATTTTTTACAATATTCTGAAGCACACATATGCATCGTTTATAACAAACACTACTATACACTACCTGATAAAAGTCTTGTCGCCTATCCAAGTTTTAGGAACAACAAATCATAACTTGACTTCTAGTTGATCATTTGGGATCAGAAGTGGCTTATATGAAAGGCAAATGCCTCTAGATTACACTTATTTTACTAAAATAAAAAAAGAAAAAATTTAATTAGGACAGTAAGGTCTGACTTTGCTTAGAGAAAAGTCTTGTCACTTAACATAAATAATGTACAGTATAGAATATACAGTGATGGTGCAGTGGAAAAAGAATGAATATTGTGTATGACTCCCATGAGCTTGGAGGACTGCATCCATACAGTACATCTCTGCAATGACTCCCAGAGTTCATCAAGATTCTTTGAATTCATCTTTAATGTTTCCTCCTTAATTTTACCCAAGACATGCTCAATAATGTTCATGTCTGGTGACTGGGCTGGCCAATCCGGAAGCACCTTAACCTTCTTTGCTTTCAGGAACTGTGATGTGGAGGCTCAAGTAGCGCTATCCTGCTGAAGAATTTGCCTTCTACTGTGGTTTGTAATGTAATGGGCAGCACAAATGTCTTAATACCTCAGGATCTCTCGCACGCCCCCATACTGAATGCTACCCCAAACCATGATTTTTCCTTCACCAAACTTGACTGATTTCTGTGAGAATCTCTGGGTTTCAATAGGTCGACCAAAAATTGACCTTCTGCTACTTTTACAAATGATCAACTAGAAGTCAAGTTATTATTTGTTGCTCTAACAACTGGCATCCACGACAAGACTTTTGTCAGTTAGTGTATATAGATTTATATTAAAAGAAGAGTACATTTTGATTTCATTCAGACTTTTATTTATTAATAGCAATATTAATAAATGAAAAAACACTTTTTATGCATGTTAAAGCTTTATCGTGAATGCATAATGCACTTTTATCTAAAATTCAACATGCAGACAAATAAGGAAACCTGCAAACAAACTCTGAAAAAGTGTTTCCATGCCCTAAAAAAACTTCTTTAATGATTTTACAGTACTGCAACTCTTGAACATCATGCATGGCAAGCATCCAAAAGCATGATAACTGCCTCGCCGTGAGAGCAAAAGGACCTCGCATTGAACTCCTGTGTTTTTAATGCATATTATGTTTTATTACCAGCACACTGTGTACTTTTCTAAATGCGACATAAGAGCAAAAACAGAAGTGTCTTTCTCTTTCTATCAATACAGTAATCCATTATGATTATAACTTGGTTTCTCTGCCTTCCAGCGCCAGTGCAGCGCTAGTGTACTATTAGTGTCAAACCCTCCGTGGCTCTGCCAGGCAGCAATGTGGCCTGATTACACTGTGTTCTGGTAGGGTGCTGTGAAGCTGCAGGTGTCAGGGAAGGTTCCAGTTTCTGGGTTTGATCGGTGCACCCATGGCTGAGTAAAAACGCTGGCACTACGGCTGCTCCTGGAGCGCAGGCATTGTCTGCGGGCTGAGAGCGGACACAATGGCACAGCAGGCCCAGGGTTAGAGCTGGTCTGCGAAGGCAGCTGCAAAGGCGCACACACACCGCCTCTTGTGGCACTTGAAAGGGGCACGAAAGTTTATGAGACTGAACACAGAGAGGAAAAGGACTGAATGCATATTTAAAAAGAACACAAGCCTGCTTTCGGAAGATGGACCGGCATGCCAAAGCGAGCTCGCGCGCTGTCCATCTCATGGATAAATCACATTGTGTGTATGTGTATGTGTGTGAGTGTGCGTGCAGTGGCCAAATTCAGCAGTAAGTGCTCCATCCGCCTCCATAAAAGGGCACATCAGTGAGATGCTATGATGTCATTCCCTCACTGTCAGGACGGCTCGCGCGCTGTCGGGAATGTGTTTGACCCCTTGCGCCTCTGCACTTCCATTCTGCGCAGCTTAATGCATTACCTCATCCAAACACAAGTCTCTCCTCATGACTGCTTTCCTCTTCATTTTTACCACATCTACAGCAAATACAAACAGTATAACCTGGAATATATACAGTTGAAGTTAGAATTATTAGCCCCCCTGTTTATTATTTTCCCCAATTTCCGTTTAACGAAGAGACGATTTTTTTTCAACACATTTCTAAACATAATAGTTTAATAACTCATTTCTAATAACTGATTTATTTTATCTTTGCCATGATGACAGTAAATAATATTTGACCATATATTTTCAAGACACTTCTATACAGCTTAAAGTGATATTTAAAGGCTTTACTAGGTTAACTAGGTAGGTTACGGTAATTAGGCAAGTTATTGTATAACAATGGTTTGTTCTGTAGACTATCGAAAAAATATATAGCTTAAAGGGGCTAATAATTTTGACCTTAAAATAGTTTTAAAAAAATGTAAAACTGCTTTTATTCTAGCCGAAATAAAACAAATAAGACTTTCTCCTGAAGAAAAAATATTATCAGACATACTGTGAAAATGTCCTTGCCTTGTTTAACATCAACATCATTTGGGACTAAAAATCAAAAATCAAAGGGGGGCTAATAATTCTGACTTTAACTGTACATATTTTCAACTGCCTTGATGCGAAACTGACATTAAAAACATGTCAACATGTCTGATTTTAGGTAAATTGGTTACCCTGATGTCAAAACGACAATCAGTTGGACCTGTTTTTTATGTTGCTTTGACATCAGGGTAGTTTAAAATATGTATATTTTCCAAGGTTATACTGTTTGTTTGTACTGTAAATGTGTTAAAAACAGTGTTGGACACTTTTCTTTAAATGAGTAATTAGTTATACACTAAAAAAATCCTGGTTGCCTTAAATTTTTAATTGGTAAACACATTGGTAACACTTCAGTTTAAGTAACAATTCACACCATGTACTAATGGCTTATTACCTGCATATTATTAAGGTATTAACTGTTTATTAGTACACCTAAAAAGCATGCCTTTATTCTACGTCCCTAATCCTACCCACTACCTAAACCAAACCTGTCAACATATGTCTGAAAAATGGGGGTGGTTGAAATTTAGCGAGTTTCTCATGAGAAATAACAAAACGGGAGGGTGGCGGGAGATGGGTTTGAAATACAGGAGACTCCCAGGAAAAACGGGCAAGTTGGCAAGTATGACCTAAACCTAACAACTACCTTACTAACTATTAATAAACAGCTATTTAGTAGTTTATTGAGCTAAAAGTCTTAGTTAATGGTTTGTAACAGTGTGAATTGTTTATTAAAATAAAGTGTGACCAATACATTAAACAAAACATTAACTAATACAACCTTATTGTAAAGTTTTACCAAAATGAAACACTTGATTTTGAAAATAAGATATATAAATGGAAATGAACTGTAAAATGCATAGGAAAAAAATGCCATCCAGCACGTTTCATTTAATTTTAACAATGAATTGCTGGCAATAACAGCTGCCAGTTTTTCAACCATAATTTTTACAGGATTTTTTTACACAGCACAGTTCTCAGACCCCTTGTCTCGTCTGTCCATGTTCATTAGTCCTGACAAGCCCTATAGCAGAAATGGCAGAAGAAGAGGTCTCAAAAGGTAGTGTGTGAAAAATCTGGTGTTTTCAGATAATGAGAATTTAGATTCTGCCGGGGCGGGAAAGCGAATCTCGTAAATCAAACTTCAATTTCCACTCTGTTCCCGTTGGATCCATCAACACAGCAGGATTACTCATATTCTTGATGTGGATTCACGTTTGTTAGAGCTTCACTGGCTGTGATGGACTAGGCTTACAGGAACAAACCCTCAGGACAAGTCCAGAGCTTCATTTACAACACCACCTGCAGAACTTGTGTCAGAATGAAATCTCACTTTTTTTTACCAGATTTGAGTGCCAAATTATGGCTTCTTATTAGATAATCTTTCCAAACTTCACAGCTTACAAAAGCAGGTCCCAGATTAGAAAAAAGAAAAAGTCATCTTCAAGCTCAAATGTTTATAGAGATGGAAAAAAAGACAGACGGATGGACTAATTAACACACAAATGGATGGACAGGTGGATGGTTGGATGAATGGCTGATGGATGATGGATGGATAGAGGGGTGGATGGATGGATGGATGGATGGATGGATGGATGGATGGATGGATGGATGGATGGATGGATGGATGGATGGATGGATGGATGGATGGATGGATGGATGGATGGATGGATGGATGGATGGATGGATGGATGGATGGATGAATGGATGGATGGATGGATGGATGGATTGATGGATGGATGGACAGACAGATGTATGGATGGATGAATAGATGAACGAATGGATGGACAAATGGATGGACGAATAGATGGTGGATGTACAGATAGATAGACAGAGGAACTGGTGGGTAGATATGGATGGATGGATGGATGGATGGATGGATGGATGGATGGATGGAAGGTAGACAGAAGGTTTGATAGAAATGAATGGACAGACAGACAAATGGAAGGATGGACAAATAAATAGATAGCTGGATGGTTGGATGGATGGATGGATGGACATATATATTTAGATAGAAAGACAGACAGACAGGTGGAATAATGAATGGATATATAAAGATGGATAGGCGGAAGGATGGACAGACAGATGGATAGACAAATGAACAGATAGAGAAATGGACAGATGGACAGACAGACAGACAGACGGAGGGATAGATAGATAGATAGATAGATAGATAGATAGATAGATAGATAGATAGATAGATAGATAGATAGATAGATAGATAGATAGATAGATAGATAGGTTTGAATTTCGTGTATTGCCAGTGCTAGTTTTTTACCCATTAATTCATTAATCCATTGATTGTGCTCACCTGTGCCTTATATGCTCACAGTTCTTAAATACATTTTTTCAGGATTGGATTAAAATCAATAGATAGTTAGATACAGTAGATTGTTCTGAAACAGCTCAGGATTCTGGGCTATTTATCACGGCTACACCTGCGGAGCCTGTCTTCTAATTTAGCTTAAAACAGACAGGCCTCTATCAGTCAAAAGACTTACAGCCACAGGACGTCCCCTCCGCTAGCAATCACTTCTGACATGTTTAGACCCCATGAGCTGTCTGTAAGTGAGAACTGTTAAAATATCTCCTCATTGTGAGTCTCCTCTGCCAACAAAAATAGTGTGAACTCATCTGTCAAGCTCTGTCATCTAAAACGACAAGCAATATTTCATTCATTCTGACCAAATGTTTAAGAGAGCGTAAGTATAAAGAGACACGGTGGAAAACTAAATGACATAAAGACCTTTCAGAGTGATGACTGAGAAATGATCATCATTATATGCCATACTTTGAAAATGATACATTCAATAGCTTTGACAAATGCAAATGTTAACCCCTATAGCGGGAAATTATTCTCTAGACACACAAAGTATTAAGTAAAGAAAACTAACTTTAAGTTGAAGACTGATATGAATATAAATATAAATACAGTCTCTAAAAATATGTCAATTAGCAGTTTTTTGTATTTTAGGATTCATGTTTTATTATTATTATTATTATTATTATTATTATTATTATTATTATTATTATTTGTAATTGTTCCCTGTTTATTTATGCTTTTGAATTTTATTATGGGACCTTGAATTTTCTTCCAACAATTTTAACCTTGAAAAGTGACTTTTATTAACATTGTTAATAGTTTAAAGGTGATATATTATCTAGGATGGTGTTGTATATCATAGTACAAAAACCTTGTAATAAACGGTCAGTACACTACCTGAAAAAAGTCTTGTCGTCGACCCCAGTTGTAAGAGCAGCAAATAATAACTTGACTTCTAGTTGATCGTTTGGAAAAGTAGCAGAAGGTAGATTTGTTCAGTTGAACCGCATTCAAAATCATCACAAATACTGGAGAAGACCTATTGGAAGCTGCATGGAGCCAAGATTCTCACAGAAATCAGTCAAGTTTGGTGAAGGAAAAATCTTGTTTTGGGGTTACATTAAGTATAGGGGCATGCGAGAGATCTGCAGAGTGGATGGCAACATAAACAGCCTGCGGTATTAAGACATTTGTGCTGCCCATTACATTACAAACTACAGTAGAGGGCAAAATCTTCAGCAGGATAGCGCTTCTTATACTTCAGCTTCCATATCAAAGTTCCTGAAAGCAAAGAAGTTCAAGGTGTTCCAGGATTGGCCAGCCCTGTCACCAGACATGAACATTATTGAGCATGTCTGGCGTAAGATGAAGGAGGAGGCATTGAAGAAGAATCCAAAGAATATTGATGAACTCTGGGAGTCCTGCAAGAACTCATTCTTTGAAATTCCAGATGACTTTATTAAGTTATTTGAGTCATTGCAGAGATGTATGGATGCAGTCCTCCAAGCTCAGGGGAGTCATGCACAATATTAATTCTTTTTTCTGCAACATGACTTTATATTCTATACTCTACATTATTTCTGTTGGTGACAAGAGTTTTTTTCTAAGCAAAGTCAGACCTCAAGAAGTCAAGTTATTATTTATTTTATTATTATTTGTATTATTTTATATTATCTATTCTTAAGGCTCGTATACACCGGGACGCTTTTCGTTTGAGTTTATAGTCAGCGTTTTTAAGACATTTTTCCAGATTCAAACCCAATCGATTTTCACAGTTGTCGAGCAGAAGAGTATGCAAAATCACTCCTTGACGTTAGATGGTGCTACAAAACTTTAAACTTCTAACACCCGCTTGTAGCACAGAAGAAGAAGAAGAAGAAGAAGAAGAAGAAGCCTCCTTACACTGGCTGCCTGTTAAGTTTCGTATTGATTTTAAAATATTGCTTCTTACCTATAAAGCTTTAAATAATCTAGCTCCTGTTTATCTAACCAACCTCCTGTCTTGCTACAATCCAACCCGCTCTTTAAGATCTCAAAACTCAGGGCTTCTGGTAGTACCTAGAATAGCAAAGTCGAGTAAAGGGGGTTGAGCCTTCTCGTTTATGGCTCCTAAACTCTGGAATAGCCTTCTTGATAAGGTCCGAGGAAAGCTATCAAAACGCAGTTCAAAACTAGCTTAAAAATCTTTTTAGTAAAGCATACACTCAATGCATCACATAGTGGTATGATGCATGAATGTGCTCCACTCATTTCCTTTATATACACTATGAACAGCAGCTGTGCTAATTATTCTTTTTTTTTATTTCCACCTGGGGATACTCATCGCCAGCGCCACTGATGTGTTCCAAGACCAGCGACAAGATGATCCCACGGTTTCCTTAGCTGCTGTGGTGGTCTTGGAGGAGTGGAGAGCATGTGACTGACAAACGAGTCTTCACTGACGTCCAGCGTTCTCCAGCCTTTAGTGTCTAGACTGCAACTCTGCACAAGACGTTTGGCCATAGGAGAAATGGTCGTGCCCAACTGAGCCTGGTTTCTCTCTACATTTTTTAAGTCTTCACTTTCACCAATTGGTGAAGTTTTTCCCTTGCCGCTGTCACCACTGGCTTGATTGTTTCGGGAGCTGCGCATCGATGGATTTGCTCCTCAGTGTTTGGACTATCCGTATTGAATATTAAACCACACTGAACTGAGCTAAACTGAACTTAAACTCTGAAAACTGGACTGACACTGTTTCAATTTACTATAATATTCTATGTGAAGCTGCTTTTACACAATCTACATTGTAAAAACACAATATAAAAATAAAGGTGAATTGAATTGAATTGAAAAAGAAGAAGAGAGAAAGTTGAGATGCTTGTTGTTAAAGCTACTGGTGATTCGAACAAGCATGGATGGTTCAAGTAGCAGCTCCAGGTCTAGCGATGAAAAAAAATTATTATTGTTCACCAGTGCAATAAGCAGCTCCATGTTCATATCACCTCTGGGCATCTTTTTCAATGTGCGTTGTATTGACAGTTTTGTGCTTGAGCGCCTCCAAGTGCTGTTTACTGTAACTTCAGCAGCTCCATGCTCGTCAACAAAAGTGCCAATCTGATTGGTGGAGAAGGAAAACAAAAACGAGCATTTCTATAAAAATTATGCTTTTACACCTGGTGTTTTGTGCGTTGGTGTGCACGATCACATTGGCACCCTTTGTTTAGTCACGAGGCGTTAAACGTCGACGGAAAACGCGAGCAAAAAGCGTCCCGGTGTGCACAGTGCCTTCTTGTGGCAGAATTGTTCAATTTTCTCCTGTTTTAGATAAACAAGAGTTTCAAAATGACTTTTTCTACTAAACCAAATCTAGTGGAAAATGTAAAGGCATATTGTTCAGTGTCTGCATAGATCATAGAGATGCCCAAATTAGGGCTCGTGGGTCAAAATTGGTCCATGGTAACCTTTGATTTGGCCCCCCACCCCATCTGAAAAGAAAGGGAGATTGATGGAGAAGTATGCTTTACTTCAACAGAAATCATCATTTCTAATTGATCATAACCTTTTATTAGTTTAATTGTTGAGCTACAAAAAAGCAAACTGGAATTAAATGATTCAATTTAGTGCTGTGAATGAATCAGATTTGTGGTATGTACTGTCACTTGACAGATTGAAGACAATGACTGCTGAGCAAATCAGGTGAGGCAAAAGCAGGTGCAGCTTACCTCGTGTACTCCATATTAAACTCTATTTTGTTATACAGTAAATAGGATTGTTTGAATTGTAATAAGTACATTGTAAAATGTAAAAAATGTATTTATAATTATTAATAGGGACTAAGCCAAAAGGAAAATGAACTGATGAATAATTATTGATACGATTAAAGTATTGTTTCTATTTATTTTTACATATGAATAAATTAGGAATTTACCAAGCCAACTTTACTGTAATAATTTGGTATATTTAAATTCGGCCAACCACTCTCAATCAAGTTTAGTTTTTGTCCCTTCGTAAGGTTTAGGCACCCCTGGCATACACAGTGAATTTTCCCTTTGTAGGGAAGTATACACTGTTAATAAGGCTGGGTTAAACAAAACCAATTTTTGTTGGGACAACATGAAATAATTAAGTTAACTCATAATTTTTTACAAATTTAAGTGGATTAAACCAAACAATTAAGTCTTTTGAGTGTAGTCTTCAAGGCCTTTAGTGGGACCTTGATCCATTCTTTATGTTTGAACAGCTTTGTCATATTGCTGAAAGCTGAAGTTGTTCTGTGTTTATGTTTTTTGGGAGGGAACGCACAGCTCTTCCCTTAATTACGTAGCACCAGCGGGTCATCAATGAGCCGTGAAGTCTCTATTGTTTGAGGAGTGGTTCTCCTGTCAGAGTCTTGGAGACCTCTTTACTTCAAGACAACTGAAATGAAAGACCAAAACGTCAATAATTAGGCCAGACAGAGACAAAGTCGGGTCTCAAATGACTCTGAATACTACGCACTTATACACCATGGACTTATACACTCAAGTGGGTAGTGTATGAGTTTAGTGTCATCCAAATTGGAACACTAAAGATTTTTACTAAATGGAAATTCAAACCATTTTCCAACCATTTCCAAATTGGTGAAATAAAGACCAAATAGTACTACCTATCATGAGCACAAGCACGTACATAAGCAAACTGTTGTAATTCCTTCACCGTTCACCTGATTTGGATGTACATGCCCTCAAATTAAATCTGACAGTCTGCAGTTTCATTTTAAATCTGTTGTGTTGGTGTATCGAGCCAAAACTGTTAGAATTATTAAATTCAAATAGATAAATTAAATAGAGATTTATATATTCAGTCTTATGCAAAAAAAATTGCATGATATTTAAGATTCCTAGTTGTGTTTCTCCTTATTGTCAACCTGAAAGTAGCAACATGAAAACCTCAAAAAAACTTTCTAATGATCTAAAAACTAGTATATCGCATTCAACATGACTTATGGGGAGAATGCAAAAACTATCACAAAGATTGCAGAGTCAGAAATATAGTAAGAAAATGGAAGGCCACAGGAACAGTTCTTGTGAAGGAATAAAGTCCTAGACCAGAAAAAATCTGAAAGGCAACGATGAAGAATGGTTACAACGGTCACAAACAAACCACAGACCACCTCCAAAGAGCTCCAGGAACATCTTGCTGCTAATAATGCCATTGTACATCATTCCACTGTCCAGTGCACTCTTCACAAAGAACAGCTTAATGGAACGTGATGCTGAAGAAGACTTTTCTGCATTTTGACAATGAGAAGTGTCGTTTGAGGTATGCAAAGGCTCATCTGGACAAGTCTGATTCATTTTGGAAAAATATACTGTGGATAGATTCCACAACCATAGGCGCTTTGCATGGCGAAAAAAGAACACAGTATTCCAGGAGAAGAACCTGCTCCCTATTGTAAAATATGGTGGAGGGTCCATTGTTCTGTGGGGATGTGTGGCAAGCACAGGGGGTGGAAACCTTGTCAGAGTTAAAGGTTGCATGAATTCCAACCAGTTTCAGCAGAATATGAAGAACAATTTTCTGGAATCAGTCAAGAGGCTGAAGTTAGGACAGGGTTGGATGTTTCAGCAGGACAATGATCTAAAGCACAGTTCCACATCTACCAAGGAATTCATGTTCAGACATGATACAATTCTCTAGAATGGCCATCCCAGTCCCCAGACTTAAACATCATCGAAAATCTATGGATTGATTTGAAAAGGGCCGTTCATGCTTGGCACACATCATACCAGTCTAAACTGGAGAAATTGTGCAAGGAAGAATGGCCCAAATGCCTTCAGCAAGAACTCAGGGACTTATTCTTGACTATATGAAGCATCTACAGCAGGCTATTTAATTGGCGGCCCGCGGGCCCTGAGACAATTTGTTCCAGCCCTCCAAATAGTGTGACCAAGACATCAAAAATAAATTTAGTTCCGTTGAAAAACGGTCGCTATAATTATGAAGTGATGTGCGTCTGTTCAATACAGCACGAGCAGCAGTTGAAGGCTGAGCAGAGAGTGAGTAAAGTGACATTGAGCAAGTGGCGCGGACAGCCAAAAACATTTGGATATGTTTGTAGAAAAGGCCTTTTGTACAATGCTCTGATATCTGTAACAGGGATGCAATGATTAGCCGATTTTACTATTAACCACACTGTAAAAAATGGCCATGATTTCAACATTTAAAAATAAATACGGCAAATAACGTAAATAGACTTTCCTCCTTTTTTAGTTGTTTCCCCATCTGTGATGTACATTAGAGGTTTATGTTACATCTAATGTTGATAAACAATGTTTATTTCATGACTTTAATTTAATGCGTGTTACCATACTGGTGTTTAGTAGCTGTGTGAATGACACTGAGCACCTTCTATACACAGATACACTCTTCTGCTTGAGGGAAAGTTGTTTGTGATGGGCATCGATTCATTATGTAACTTACTCGTCACCACCAGCATATGGCTGTGTTAACGTGTCTAACTGTGTAACAAAAGATGTGTAGATGTTGGTAATACAAAATACAGACATATTACATTGATAAATGAATGAAATACGGTAGTTTACTGTAAAAATGAGAAATTACTTTTACGGTTTGCACCGTACTTTTAACGGTAAAATACTGGCAACCACAGCTGGCGGTTTTTTTTTTACGTAAATTTTACGGATTCATTTTTTACAGCGCACGCTTAAATTCATTACTGTTAATTAATCATACGTCACGTTTATGTTGCACGGAACAAAGCTGCTGCAATTAAACAAAGTTATGCCAACTGTGTGCTAGTTTAGAGTTTCGAGCTTATACCTAGGCTAATACGCACACACATTGGATTAACTATAGCAGCAGGTCGTTCACATATTGCGTATTTTCCGCACGCAAGCTCATTATTTCCAGCGGAGATGTGCCATATTGGGAGCGGTGCACGCATGGCTCGCAAGCGAACCTCCAGGCGCACACAGTAGAATTGATCTCACACTGTAGTGGAGAGAGTTGTGCATGGCTTTCAGTGCAATGTAAACAAAAGATATGTTAGACGAATTATTACAAATTATTAAAATGATTAAGAAAGCAGATGATAACAACAGTTCATCTAAATATTTAGCTAATACATAGCTTAAATTAATATTAGACAAATATTTTTTTTATTTATTCTTATTTTTATTTGTTTATTTATTTATTGTTCTGTCATTTTTTATCACTCATGTTTAAATAAAATATGTTTTCAATTATTTTTAAGTCCAAAGAGAGAAATGTACTATAGTATGTTTTTTATTAATATGTCGTGCTGTAGTATTTGGTTACTGAGCAGCATGAAACCATGATTATTCTTCAGACTATATAATCGTACAACCAAAATCTATAATCGTTGCATCCCTAATTGTTATGCAATTCAAAACAGATCACATGAATATGTTTCAATGTAGAAAAAGCCTACTTGAGCACTACACTGATTTTTTTGTGCTTTGAAAAACAATATTTCAATACGTTTGTTAAAAAAAGCCTATTGTACAATGTAGTGATGCAATGTCGTTTCAAAATACAACATAAGGAATGCCCCAATACCATTTTTTTTAACAAATCCTATCTCGATACCAAAATTCTGAGTATCGATTGAAACAGATCCGATCTCGACACTGTGCCGTTTTTTTTTTCTAAGCATAATACAGTTTCTATAGTTCTAATGATCAACTCAAATAATATATAGAACATATTAACATTTTAATGTAGAAAAAGCCAATGTGGGTGTCTTAAGGAGCAAAAATACAGCATGTGGGCTCTTATATTGCTGTTGTGTCATCACTTATATTGCAAGTAATATCTCTCCGGCCCATCATTTGGGATGCTTTTCATGAACTGGCCCCCATGACAATCTAATTGAATAGCCCTGTTACACATACTGTAATTTCAGCAAAAAGTGGCTGTACAAAATATTGATGCCATTATTCTGTTGGGGTGCCCAAATTTTTGCACTTTTCTGTTTTTGTTAAGACTTAAATTGTATTGCATATTTTTATTAAATAAATGTTATGTCTGAACTGAAACGTTGCTTTTTCCCTAGGGATAAATATATATCCAATTAAATTTGCTGATTTGAAAGGCCAGCAGGTTATGGCTTGCAATTATGAAAATAATCAAGGGTGGCCAAACTTTTGCATAACACTGTGTATATATCACAGACATTAAGCCATCTAAAGAGCATTCATCTTTTTAAAGGATGTTTAGGTATTTCACAGGAAAAAGAGAAAAATGATCCACTGCAAAAATGTTCCTCTTCTGCTCTCCTTCAATACCTTATTTGAAAAATTAGACCTACAGAACAGCCCATCATAAAATGACACAACATGTTTAGGATCAGAGAGTGCACCATAATTCAGTACGGGATAACGCCTGTCTACTAAATGTACTCGGAGGCTCCATTACATTGACGCCCTGTATAGCACAACTAATGACATATGGAGCCTCTTTTATTTTCTACCCAATTTGTTCAGGATGAGCTCCGGTCCACCTAAAGGGAGGACATTTGAACATTGCTTCCGTTGTTTGTTTTCTTTGGCCCTGTCGAGAAAAAAATGCTGTTCTATAAAGATTTCACCAGTCTAAACATGCTGCCCTGGGTCATGCTAGTTTTGGACTTTAGTGAATCATGAATGCTCCGACATGGACTTCCAGAAGAGTGAATTTCAGGTGACCTATGGGTTACTTTGGCTTTCAAGTATGCAGTCTTTTGTGGCATTTCCTCTGAAATTAGACGAAAAGCTTGCCACAAAAATGAAAATTTTATTTTCATTTACTCACCCGACCATCAGCTTTGTCCTGAATAAATGTCTTTCTTCCGTGAAGCACAATAAAAGATGTCAGGCGGAATATCAGAACTGATCTTTTCCATGCAATGAAAATAGATGTTGGTTCATACTGCCAAGCCGTGATAAATAGTCCAGAATCCTGAGCTGTTTCAGAACAATCTACTGTATCTAACTATCTATTGATTTTAATCCAATCCTGAAAAAATTTACCTAAAAACTGTGGGCATACAAGGCACAGGTGAACACAATCAATGAATGAATTAACTAATGGGTGAAAAACAAGCACTGGCAGTACAAGAAATATTTACTAAATCTATCTGTCTATTTGTCTATCTATCCATCCATCTATCTGTTCATTTATCCACCTATCATTCTGTCTGTCCATTTTTGTCATCTCAATAAATCAATAAACTAAACAATCAAGACTAGATTCAGGAGTCATTTTGCATCTCAAGTAATGTATGTTGATTTAAGAATGTTTAGATGTTTAGACTGCAAAATCAAGACAAAAGCAATTAAAAGGGTAGAAGCAGTTAGGAGTAGCTAAATGAGATCCAAATGTTGTAGTGCTTCATGTCAAGAGTTTTATTTACACATATTCTACACTTAACAACAATCCACTTCTTTTCTTCAATGAGTTCAAAATAACAATAATCCATTGCAAAAAAACATAACAAAACGTAAGGCTGCGTCCAAAACTGCCTATACTGCATTTGAATTTAAACTTACTACTCAGCCATTAGAAAAGTACGTTCTACACAGTATGAATGTGAGAAGTATGAATAGAATTTGGACGTACTACAGCCCCCATTTTGTCATGTTATTCTCACATACTGATTTTCGAATTCTATGAATTCGGACATACTACTCTGCTCACATACAGATTTTAGTGTAATATGTAGTATGGAAGTATGCGGTTTCAAACGCAGCCTAAGTCTCCGGCCTGCCATTGTTTCTGTTTCTGACTGTAAAGATGACGGGCGATTCGCAAATTATTCGTTTGTTTTAACCGGATCTCCTAAGTGAACCGGTTGAACTAGTTCATTAAATTGAATGGACTACCTGAAACGTTTGCTTCTTCAGTAAGTACTAACATACCGGATACCCCCTCTGACTCAGAATAAACCCATATCAGTTAGAACAGTTAGTCAGTTAGTAGATACAGTTAGTAGAAATGTACACTGACTCATCTGCTTTGAAAAAATTGACACCTGATGATGATGATGATGAGTGCAAGCTGACTGTCTGTTTCCTCACAGCATGCTCTCTCTCATTAAGTGTGTGATTCAACCTGATTAAGGTCATATTTATTTAGCAATATATTTAGTAAAAGCCAATTAAGCAAGGTAAAACGTAACTCGCGTTACAATTTTTTATTTATTTATTTTAATAGTAATGCGTTATATCGTTACTTTGGAAAAGTAATATTAATATGTAATGCTTGTCACTTATAACACATCACCCAGACACTGATAATAATAATAATAATCATAATAATGATGATAATAATAATAATAATAATAATAATAATAATAATAATAATAATAATAATAATAATAGCGACAACAACAACAACAATAATAATAAATTTATTAATAATAATAATAATAATTATTATTATAATTTTAAGTAAATCCAAAAACACGATAAGTCAGGACAACTCCACACATTCTCACTGACTGATCGACAAGATGATCAGAGGAACATTTAAGGGGTAAAAGTTTAAAAACTATTAACTTTGTGGTTGTACAAAGTATCAAAATCAGATATTCATCCGTGTTTCCATAACAATAGTGTACTCAGCAGGATTAGAGGTGTAAGGAGATTTGAAAGGAGTTTGTGGATGTTGGCTGATAGCAGAAGGAAAAATAATCAAGTTGTGTGACAACACATAAGAGCGGATTAATTCCTTGTTTTATCAGACCTTGCACTGAACCCATTGTTTAAAAAAAGCAAATAAAGTATAAAAGCATTAGTCAAAACTCTATTCATGTAAATATCTGTGCAAGAAACTATTTATTTTCTGTTTAAAGCACCATCTGTGTGAGAACCAAATCATGTAGGAAAACAAGGAGAATGTTAAAACACAATATGACGACTCATTCAGAAGATGAGAAAGAGAGAGTTGACCATCGACTGTTATTTCTGTCCTAATTTTGCCGTAGAAGTATTACATGCGTAGTTTAAGTTTATGAAACCTTATCCAACAATATTAAACAAAGTTAGAGTGTTAAAATGATGGCACCACACAAAAACCCAGAATGTATAAACTAACCGGTGAAAATCTGTCTCCCAAATTCCTTTACAGAACACATATAAAGCTTCTTCAGTCTTTCTTCAACAGATACAAATCCAGAGTGTGTATTTTCATGGCCAAAACATATCACTGGAGTCAGAGAGGCATTTTTCTACACGAGCCGGCACCAACCTTTCTGCAACTCTCACATGGTCTCCCACTGAGGCTAAGCAGGGATGCGTCCAGTCAGTACATGGATGGGAGACCACTAGGGATAGCTAGGATATTTTTCGAAAAGGAGTAGCGGTATAACCCCGGCATCCTAGCCAAATTTGCCCACTGTCCATAATGGCCTTCTAACCATACCCATGTCATAATTGACTTCATCACTCTGTCTCCTTTACACCAATCAGCTGGTGTGTGGTGTGCAATCTGGCACAATATGGCTGCTGTCATGTCAACCAGGTAGATGCTGCACACTGGTGGTGATGGAACTACTAGAATTACCATAGCCGTCATTGTGACCATTCTCATATAAGACGTCCTATTGTTATGTCATATTTAAATCCAGAGCTTCTATTGAGATATTAAAAATAAGCTTTTAATGTCAGTCATCCTTTTTATTTAGATCATAACCCCCAAAATACAATATTTTTGGTGATACAGTATATAAAGTTATGTTTTCCCAAACAGAAAGATTTTTCTAGGCAACAGAGGCATGCATATTTAAAGTCACAGGGAAAAGTAGCAGACACTCAATTGCATGTGGACATTTGGACTGCTATGGTAAATAAAGGTAGAAATATTCATAGCTCTTTTGTGTTTTGTAATTTTAACAAAATGACAATGTTAGAAACAAATATACACGTTTAAGGAAAGTCATGGTATTTTAGATAGACCCATGTAGTAATAATAATAATAACAATAATAATAATACTAATAATAATAATGCATTTTATTTAAAGGTGCCTTTCATGACACTCAAGGTCATTACACAGGACAGCTAGAACAATCAGTTCAAATAAAAGTCAATAAAATACAATACAAACTTTTTTAAAAAATGCAGTCGGTTAAAGTGAATAAGCTGTTCTAAACAGATGTGTTTTGAGTTTGGATTTAAATTGTAAAAGAGAGTCTAAATTACGGAGATCAGGAGGAAGTGAACTCCAAAGCTGAGGAGCAGAGTAGCTGAAGGATCTGCTCCCCATGGTGACAAGGTGGACAGAGGGAACAGTGAGGTGAATGGAAGAAGACTTGAGTGTTGGAGAAGGTGTGGCGATATGGACAAGATTAGCAAGGTATGGAGGAGAAAGATTGCGGATGGCTTTAAAAGTGAGAAGAAGTATTTTATAATTAATTCTGAAAAAGATGGGAAGCCAGTGAAGCTGCTGTAGAATGGGTGTGATGTGACAGATAGAGGGTTTTTTTGTGATAATACGGGCTGCAGCGTTTTGTACCAGTTGTAATTTATGAAGAGTTTTTTTTAGGGAGGCCAAACAGAAGGAAATTACAGTAATCTAAACGGGATGTGACTAAACTATGAACAAGAATGGCAGCTGAAGGAGGTGTGAGGGAAGGACGTAAACGATTTATATTTCGAAGGTGGAAATAAGCGGACCGGGTGACATTATTAACATGTGCTGTGAATGAAAGGGTGCTGTCAAAGATGACCCCCAGATTCTTAAGCTGAAGGGAGGGGGTAATGACAGAATCATCTGTGGGAATGGAAAATCGATGTGATTTGTTTAAAGTGGATCGTGTACCTATAAGTAGAAGTTCAGTTTTATTGTCATTTAATTTCAGGAAGTTTGTGGTGAACCAGGATTTGATGTCTGCAAAGCAGTTAGTAAGGGATGAAGGTGGGAGTTTGAGGTTGGGCTTGGTTGATAGGTAGAGCTGGGTGTCATCTGCGTAGCAATGAAAATGAATTTGGTGTGCAATAAATGTGTTGGTAACACTTTATAATAACTACACACTATGAATCATTTACTAAGCATTAGCATCTAGTGAATTCATTATTTGTTGAGCATTAATTCTACATTAATAAACATTAGTAAGCTGTTTATAACTGCAGCTACAAATGCTGTATTCTTGACTTACAAACATATTTATAATGTGCTTAATAATTGTATTTTCATACTTAGTTAATGATTTATTTTTTATTACTAAATTAAGTATTGCATTATTTACAAACCAGTTGTATTTAAGAGTAGTTGAGGGTTTATAGGATCATTCAGAATGAGTTAGTAAATGATTAATAAACTATTGAAATCAACGTTTATATGTCTTATTATTCAGGCATATACTAATAGTTAACTAATATGTTAACAAATGCTTTATTAACTCAACTTCATGCAGTTTTGTGACCTAATCTAAAGTGAGGACTATTTATGCTTTATAAATCCCTTATAAATGACAATTAAAGGCTCAGAATCAAATGAATAAAAATTTTTGCAATCTTTTCTAAAAAATAAAATTACTGTAAAGTTTAAACATTGCTGAATAACAGGAGTGTCAAAATACGGCATAAAACTGGATGAAACAACAACAATAATATAATAATTTAACAATATAATAAGATGCAATGTGTAAACTGTACAGTAATTTTATTTTAGATAAGCTTGCAAAGATTTTTTTAATTGAAGTACAGTTTTATTTGTGTATCTTTAAATGAAAAGGAATGAATAATGTCAATTTTCCTGTTTAGAATTGAACTGAGCCTTTATTTGTCATTTATAAGGGATTTATAAAGCATAAATAGTCCTCACTTTAGATTAGGTCACAAAACTGGATGAAGTTGAGCAAATAAAGTATTTATTAACATATTAGTTAACTATTAGTATATGCCTGAATAAATAAGACATATAAACGTTGATTTCAATAGTTTATTAATCACTTACTAACTCATTCTGAATGATCCTAAAAACCCTCAACTACTTTAAATACAAGTAGTTTGTAAATAATCTGATACTTAATTTAGTAATAAAAAATAAATCATTAACTAAGTATGAAAATACAATTATTAAGCACATTATAAATATGTTTGTACAGTAAGTCAAGAATACAGCATTTGTAGCTGCAGTTATAAACTGCTTACTAACGCTTATTAATGTAGAGTTAATGCTTAACAGATAATGAATTAACTATTTGCTAATGCTTAATAAATGATTTATAGTGTGTAGTTATTATAAAGTGTTACCAATGTGTTTTATTTTAACAAGTTATTAAATTCCAAAAATCCGTCCGTAGTTCTAATGTTAAAAGTTAAAAGATGATTACAGTTGAACAACTGAAATGTCAAATGGAATGGTTTGACAATGAGTTTGGTTGATGTTTTAGGGATTTTGAACGTCTCTGAACCATTGCTGTCTATGGCAGATAAGGGAGCTCTCAAATGTCCTCTAAAATATCTTAATTTGCAACACAGGCTTATTCTGAAAACAGAGCTGTTACGATTGAACTGGTGGATAGGAAGCAAAGTGTCAAAGAAGCCGCTGATGAAAGTAAAGAGTGATTTTATTTGGCACAAAGTAAAGAAAAAAATCCAGCAAAAAGGTGAAAGTGACAAAATAACAATAAAAAATAAACGATACAACATTTACAAAGTATTAATAGGCTTGTTCAGCTAAATCAAGAAAAAGATCTGAACAAAATCTGCCAATAAAACAATGCAACCTACTCCTACAACTACACACAATTAACAATTCTGTTCATTTTATATAGATGAGTAAATAACTAATGTTCTCCACTGCTGAAAACATCATACGTGCTCAGAGAAGTCTGTCAGAGAACTCTCAGAGAATTCTGATCAGATGAAAAAAATAATAATAATCTACTGGGAATGTTTGATTTTTTAAATTCAAAATAAACCAGGGCTAAGCATAAAATGTTTCCATGTTTTAAGTTTACAGAAAATCAGAATGCAATAAATTACTATTTTGACAGTTTTTTTTTAAGTATATTGCACAAAACTGAGAGTTCTGCTGTGATAGAGATGTGCTCTCTTCAGTCATAAACCGCTCTCTGCACATCAGCATTTTTAAGCTTGTTTGACAGGTGTGCACTTGTTTTACATTGGTGCAATTCTATAAATGTGTGTTAAAAAAAAGAATTCATCATAAATTTTTGATGCCCATTTTCCCCTTCATTTACCAAAATCGTCATATATCATGGTTGGTTTTGTTGTGATCTATTGATATATCGCAGAATCACTGATATTGTGATAAACTTGGTGATAAAAAAACAAAGCTTCTGATTTATACATTTGGTTCAAATTTCTTATTACACAACCATGAACTATGGATCATTGACAGTCGGTAAACACACTGCAAAAACTATTTTCTTTCTTATAGTTTTTGTTTGGTTTTTAGTCCAAATATTTAAAAATTCTTACACCAATAAACATTTTCTAAACAGATTTTTTTGTCAAAATGATGTGGGTTTTTCATTAAAAAAGCTCAATAATCTGCCAATTAGGGTAAAGTTATTGTAGGGTTTAAATAAGATTATTTTACATCTAATTGGCAGATTAATTAGTTTGTTTTACAGAAAACATATCTTAATTTAAAATTATTTTTGAAAGCCAAACTATATTTAGTAATATGCTATATGCAAATATGTCAAGAAAATGCTTCCTGGTTTAATCTGAATTTACAATTAAAATTAAAATAAAATTAAATAACATTTAAATAGATGTTTTAAGTTATTTGAACTACAAAATTAACTGTGTTAACACTTATATCCATTTAAAAAATATCTATATTGTCACTATGTTTGACTGTTTGGTAGCATCTTGTGACTGAATAATAATAATAATAATAATAATAATAATGATAATAATAATAATAAATAATAATAATTGTGTCTAACTATTTAGATTTGTCATAGTCATATACAAATGGGGTCAATAGGAAGTTGTTTCTGCAGAGTAATATTTAGAATAGTCTTAAAACATATTTTATGATGTAAGCAACACAGCTACAGCGAATAAAATCGATAATGTGTGTTTTAAATTTATAGTGTGTGAATAATCAAGGATTGACGATAATTTGTCATATTGTTTGCACCAAGGGGGCCCCAAATAAAATCCTGCTTAGGGCCCCCTGAAGGCTTGGGCCGGGAGCGATCGGTTACTCTGGTTTAAGTTGAACAGGAGCAGGCGGTCTAACAATATCGCTCCCAAGCAAGCGAGTGAGCACACACGTATCCACGTGGATGCTGTTTATGTGTATGTGTGTGAATGAGAGAGAGAGTGTGATGCTGTGTGTCGCTTGTTTGGTGCTGTCTATGTGTGTGTATGTGTGTGAGTGAGAGAGAGCGTGATGCTGTACGTCGCTGGGTTGGTGCTGTCTATGTGTGTATGAGAATGAGAGAGAGCGTCCCGCGCAGATCTCTAATACAAACAGGTGACGAAACAGGTGACCGCGAACCTAAGGTCGCATATACGGTATTCAGTTTAGGCACAAGCCAACAGTTTGGTGATGCTGTCTGCACCTTATGTCATAATTTTTTTTATTATGCATGGTAATACTGTATACCGAGGTAAAATAGGGAGGAGGTTTGACGGTATCAAAATTTGGATACCGCCCAAGCCTAACGTAAGACAAAAACACAAGGGAGGGGTTGGGAGGGAGTATTCATTAGACAGTCAGTCGGTAGGTAAGTCAGTCGATCGCAGCCTTACACAAGAAGAGCAGGCACGAATGGCACTCGCAAGAGAAATTCAAGATCTCAAAAAGCATATACAGCGGCCTCTGTTAGAGCTGCGAAACAAAAACTGCAATAAAATGTACACTCCGAGACATATTTAGTGCTCTCTAAATATTGATATAGGGGTACGTAATCAGAATGAGCCTGGGTTGTTAATTTGTTCTGAAGATGAACAAAGGTCTCAGTGGATTAGAATGACATGAGGGTGAGTATTTAATAACAGAATTAACATTGTTGGGTGAATTAACTCTTTAATTTTAGATATGTATTGAAATGTTCTTGACAGACGTCCCACGAGTCCCTATAGCCCATCCATTCCTGGAAATAGCAGGCTCTCATGTTCTCAGACAGCCATGACGTTATGCCATGCAGTTTAGCATTTGGTGCTGCATCTTGGGAATTAAAGTTAAGTAGAAGCTTTTAAGGCAGCAGCAGTCAATCAGTTGATTGCGGGATGGTGAGCAGGGACACTGGGACCTCGGAGATGACCTCACTCTTGTTCCAAAACAACATGCCCAACGATTCACCCTTAAACACTGCAGGAGTTCAGCACATGTCTATGGTGTAAATATTTCATGTCTATGTCACAGTGCTGAAAGTGACAAGTGGTGCTCTGAGAAACAAACCGCTTGAAGTACAATGGAAAAGAAATATCTGTTGATTAACAGTTTCCATATTATGTGATTCACAAGTGTTTTCTGATTATTTACGGTGGTGAATTACATAATGGGATGTTGATCTTCCCTCTGTTCACTTATGATGTTGAAAATTTAACTCTACAGTTTAACAGATTGGTTTTTATTGACATTTTAGTACTCTGAAATAATATAATGTGTAAGGAATAATACATAGAGAAATAAGTCTGTAGAGAAACAGAAAACCTATTGCCAGTTTATTACAAGGTGTTTGTAGCATAATATACAACACAAACACAGACGATATATCACTTTAAAGTATTATAACTGTTAATAAAATTCACTTTTTCAAAATTTTCAAGGTTAAAAGTTGTTGCAAGAAAGATCAAGGTCCCATAATGCAATTGAAAAGCAGAAATAAACAGGAAAAATATGGGTATTTTTACAGTGTGAAACAATTTCTTTTATAAAAAACTTTATGAAACAATTATTGCTATTAGCAAAGCATTAATTAAGACTTTTAGTTCAATAAACTTCTAATTTACTGCTTATTGCTAGTATTATTAGTAAGGTAATGGCTGGGTTTAGGTAGGATTAGGGATGTACAAAATTCTACTACTAATAAATAGCTAATATTTTTATGCAGGTAATAAGCCAGCAGTTAAAGGAACACTCCAATATTTTTGGAATTAGGCTCATTTTACAAGTAACAGAGTAAAACAGTTGAGTTTTATATATACGGTTGAAGACAGAATTATTAGCCCCCCTGAATTAATAGCCCCCCTTTTTTTCCCCAATTTCTGTTTAACAGAGAGAGGATATTTTCAACACATTTCTAAACATAATAGTATTAATAACTGATTTCTAATAACTGATTTATTTTATCTTTGCCATGATGACAGTAAATAATATTTGACTAGATATTTTTCAAGACACTTCTATACAGCTTAAAGTGACATTTGAATGCTTAACTAGGTTAATTAGGTTAACTAGGCAGGTTAGGGTAATTAGGCAAGTTATTGTGTAAAGATGGTTTGTTCTGTAGACTATTGAAAAATATATAGTTTAAAGGGGCTAATAATTTTGACCTTAAAAATGGTGTTTAAAAAATTTTAAACTGCTTGTATTCTTGCCGAAATAAAATAAATAAGACTTTCTCAAAAAGAAAAAAATATTATCAGACATACTGTGAAAATTGCCTTGCTCTGTTAAACATCATTGAGAAAATATTTTAAAAATTTTAAAAAAATCAAAGTGGGGCTAATAATGCTGACTTCAACTGGATATTCAGCCAATTTTCAGGTTTGGTGGGAGCATTTTTAGCTTAGCTTAGCATAAATCATTCAATGGGATTGAATGAGACATTAGCATGTAGTTAAAAAAAGGTTTTGATAATTGTCATATTTAAAGCCTGGCTGGCTCTGTACCTGACGATCGAGTTGTCGTGGTCCTAACCTTTGACCATGACCCGTTCCACAAAGCACTGGCCCCTTACGGCTCCCCCTGCAAGTGGTGGGCCTGCGGGAGGATGGTCTCACGTCACCCCTTCGGGCTAAGCCCAGCCGGGTTCTGTGGGAAAAAAAACCCCGGCCAGCAGGTGCTCTCATACGAGCCCCAACCTCAGGACACGGTGGAAGGACTATGTCTCTCAGCTGGTCTGGGAACGCCTCGGGATCCCCCCGGAGGAGCTGGAGGAAGTGTCTGGGGAGAGGGACGTTTAGGGGTTCTCTCCTAAGGCTGCTGCCCCCACGACCCGGCCCCGGAAAAGTGGCAGAAAACAAATAAATGAATGAATGAATGAATGAATATTTAAAGCTTATAAATTATAAACATAATATCATTAAGCCATTACACTGGAATGGGAGTATAGTTCCTGGCCATGTTGACCTAAAAAACAGGACTGTCAGTCCCAATGTAACTGAAGCGTCATTCAGTCATTAATTTTCCCTCAGCTCAGTCCCTTTATTCAACAGGGGTTGCCACAGTGGAATGAACCACCAACTTACCCAGCATATGTTTTACACAGCGGATGCCCTTCCAGCTGTAACCCAGTACTAGGAAACATCCATACACGTACATTACACTACAGACAATTTAGTTTATTCAATTCACCTACCACATGTCTTTGGACTGGGAAACCGGAGCACCCAGAGGAAACTGAAGAGTCAATCTTGAAATAAGTTAATTATCAAAACCCTTTTTGGAATTTTATGAGTGAGATGCTAATGGTCTAATTTGATTCAATGATTTATGCTAAGCTATGCTAAAATACACCCCCAGAGATCGACTGAATGAATACAAAAAAAATTAGTTAAACCCAACTGTTTAACGCTAGCTAACTTGTATGAGCCTGTTTCCAAACAAAAGTGTAACCGAAATTTCTATGTGCACTCTTTTTGGTAAGATGTTTACGCAGCTTCTGGGATTTCTCTCGAAGGCTATAAATACACACAGGTGTTTTTGCAGCATGGATAACAGCAGGTGAAGTGTTTCAAAACACTTTTTCTTTTCTCTTTTTTTTTTGTAATAGCTGACTTCACTGGTGCCATCAATGGCTCTGTTCCAAAACTAGAGATCTACTTTGCTTTACACCGTAAAAAAATGTAGAGTTCCACAGAATTCATTCAGGTTGTCCCAACACAAATCCAATGATGAAGTTAACTTAAACTCACGTGGATTAAACATAAAACAATTATCACAAAACAAAAACCTCAGGAATTGTTTTGTTTAAGCTCATTTTACATAAGTAAGTTGAACAAGCAGCAAATAATTGTTTTGAATGTATGCTTAAATATTAGAGTGTTTTATTTTTTGAGTGCCAGTCTTATAAGGCTCAATCCCAATTCTATTTTGTACCCCTACCCCTTCCCCTTGGCCCTTACAACCAAGGGTTAAGGAGAAGGGCTTCAAAATTTACCCCTAAGAATTGGGACAGCACTACAGCACCTGCACACGTCATCATATGTCATTGCGATCCCTTGCTTCATGTGAGATCAGATGATCACGACTGCTGTAGTGATTCCAGTTGTGTTATTTTTTGGTATTTATCTTCAGGAAATCACTGAAGACATATTTTATGTTATCATAACGATCTAATGTGGCAATAAGATCATAACTGTACTGTCTATTTACACAGTGGCCATATTCATTAATGTAAACACACCAAAAACAACATTAACATTATAGCAGACTCTGTAAAAAGCTCATTCTCAGCCACTAGACATTACTCATAGGGTATTCCAGTGTCATAGAGTGTCAGAATGTTGTGGGACTGCTGTACAGGATTTATTAATAGGGATTATAGATTGTACAATTTAGCGTTTTTTTTTTTTGCGTTTATTTTTTTAAGCATGACGGTAAAACATGAATGCGGTTATGAAAATATTAAAACATATGTTTGTTTGTCGTAAAAATTCGTAATAATGACAAAAATACTAATTTGTGGATCTCCCTACTTCCGGGTTTAGAAATGTGGCTGGAGTATTCTGGGAAATAGCTTAATTTCGAGTGTGGTCCTAAAAAATCTTCATTCAAAGGGGTATTCACCCCTTCCCCTTAGCCCTACGTCTTCACGCTAAAGAGAATTGGGACACCCCTACCCCTTGGCGTGCACGCACAAAACGAGGGGTAGGGGTAAGGAGAAGGGCTAAGGGGTAGAATTGGGATTGGGCCTAAGTGTGGGATGGTACGGTATGTTGATATACCCTTTATACGCTTCTTTGCCATCTTAAAGGAATAGTTTAACGAAAATGAAAATTCAGGCATTATTTAAAGCTCAATTTCAAAGCTCTGTTTGCTTACAAAGCGACCTCTGGCTTTGCTCCTTCATATCTGCTCTCACTTCTGCAGATGTATGTGCCCTCCAGAAACTTGCCTTCTGTGAATGAACGTCGCCTTGTGGTTCCATCCCTAAGAGGGAAGAAATCACTTTCCCGAACTCTATCTGCATTCTATCTGCCCAGTTGGTGGAATGAACTCCCTAACTACATCAGAACAGCAGAGTCACTTGCTGTCTTCAAGAAACGACTAAAAACTCAACTGTTTAGTCTCCACTTTCCTTCCTAATCTTAACTGCCTCTCTGGCTATACCACTAACTGTACTCTCTCAAAATAATAATAATAATAATAATAATAATAATAATAATAATAATAAACATTACTATTGCTTTGCTTCTTAGACTTTACACACCTGAATCTTGTCTATAGCACTTGTTCACTGCTGCTCTTATAGATGTGTAAATTGCTTCCTTGTCCTCATTTTTAGGTCAGTTTGGATAAAAGCGTCTGCTAAATGACTAAATGTAAATGTAAATTTAATCACCCTCCATTTGTTGAAACCATGGAGGTTCAAACCTATTTAAGACAGGATATACTGGCAAGGATACTGGTACCTGTACTCTTTTAAAACAATACTGTATGAAAGGCAATGGCTACAATCAACTTTCAAGCTCATTTCAATCTTATTTTCTGTTCAAGAGAATAAAAAAAAATTATATTTTTGAAAAAACTTGAGGATGAGTAAATAAACATTTGTTGTTTGAAGTGAAGCATCTATTTTTACAGTAGTATAAACATCGGAAGGACATATTAATTGGAACATCAGTGAACAACATTGCAAATAAATAAATAAAAAACACTGCTTGTTTGTACTTTATTCAGTCATTCGGCTTAGTCTTTATTTCAGAGGTCACCACAGCGGAATTAACCGCCAACTATTTTAGCATATGTTTTACCCAGCGGATGCCCTTCCGATTGCAACCCATTACTGGACAACACCCATACACTCATTTACACACACATTCATACACTAAGGCCAATTTAAGTGGCTCAGTGGTTAGCACTGTCGCTTCACAGCAAGAAGGTTACTGATTCGAGTCCCGGCTGGATCAATCGGCATTTCTGTGTGGAGTTTGCATGTTCTTCCCGTGTTGGCGTGGGGTTCCCCTGGGTGCTCCGGTTTCCCCCACAAGTCCAAAGACATGCGGCATAGGTGAATTGGGTGAACTAAATTGGCTGTAGTGTATGAGTTTGTGTGTGAATGTGAAAGTGTATAGGTGTTTCCCAGTACTGGGTTGTGGCTGAAAGGGCATCCGCTGGGTAAAACATATGCTGGAATAGTTGGCGGTTCATTCAGCTGTGGTGACCTCTGATAAATAAGGAACTAAGCCAAAGGAAACTGAATGAATGAATGAATGAATGTTTTGTTTGTTCACTATTCACTGTTCATCTATTGAATACACTCATTAAAATGAACTCATGATTTACGTATACAATAAAAATAATATGGAACCAAAGGGATTGAAAATCTCTTTATTGTAGTGCTATCTCAATTGGAAATTTCCTACCAGTAATGTGGGTGAACTACACTTCTTAATGGTTGGCATAGAGTAACACAGCCTTTCTCAATACAACAAGACCCCACATCTTAGTTTAGAAAATATATAAAAAAGTAAATAAATAAATAAGTGGTGTCATTTTTTTCCACAAACCGTTGAACCTCACATTTGGGGGGTTCGAGTCAAGTAGAAACAACTAAGAGCCGTTTCATACTGTATTTGGTTTCAATGGCACTGGAATTAATACAAGGCATTTTGTTATGGGTTAGAAACTCTCAGCTGAAAATATCGCAGAGCTATTTTACAAGATGATGTGTGTTTATGAGAAGTTCGCACTGGACGACTGACATACTGAACAATGAAGCTAAAAACTCAAAGAAGCGGCAGTTTGTTCATTGGGTAAAACATTGACCAATTACAACATCACAATTGTGATGAAAAAACAAGGTGAGCTGCAAACTATATATCTATAGAAATAATGCACCTTCATAATGTGTTTAAGTTTATAATAGTTTGGTACTTCATCTTTAACATATTTATTTATTTATTTATTTATTTATTTATTTATTTATTTATTTATTTATTTATTTATTTATTTATTTAGGTTTAGGTTTTTAACATATTGTGATTAGTTTAAATAAAATATTAACTAATAATAAATGAATAAATAAATAAATAAATAAATAAATAAATAAATGTTTTTCATTCATAATATTTTAATACTTCATCTTTAACTTAATTTTAGTTAGTTATAAAGGACATGGTTATTTATTTATTTATTTATTTATTTATTTATTTATTTATTCATGTATTACGCTTAAGTTTTTAACAAATTGTCAAGGTCAACTTTATTTATATAGCACCTTAAAACAACATGAATGTTGACCAAATTGCTTCACAAACATTGTAACATTATTAAACAGTTAGAAAGACAATTTATGCTAAAATAAAATTAAAAAACTAAAAACTATTTTAAAAAATTTGCATAATCAATGATCAATAATCAATAATCAATAATTTTAAACATTGTGATTAGTATAAATAAAACATGTACTTAATAAACAAACAAACAAACAAACAACTTTGTTTCTTGTTTTCCATAATAAGCTAACAACAAACCTATTTTCTTCAGCTGCAAAACAATTTCAAAAAAATAAATAAATAAAATAAAAATAAAAACGTGTAATAAAGTAATTAAAATGTTTATTTTTCTCATCCCTTTTAGTATGCATTTTTTTCTTTCTTTCGGCATTTATTCTTTTTTTGTTTGTTTCTTATTTTTGTTTTGTTTTTCTTTTTGTCTTTAACATATAATTTACATATTAATTTACATAAGTACTGTATGTGTGTGTGTGTGTGTGTGTGTGTGTGTGTGTGTGTGTTTTCCGTTGCAGATCATCTATTTAATTAAAGACCTGCAGTGAAGAAGAAAAAAACAGGCATCATAAACTTTTTTCAAATTTCTTATTGTGTTACACAGAAGAAGAAGAAAAACGTACTATAAATAAGGACAATAACAATCCTTTTCAGCTGAACTGTCTCTTCAAGTCAACTGTCTCTTTAAGTCTGGGTTTCCATTCCTGATTCACAATCTCATTTTGATGATTCATTTAGCGTATACAATGAGCGAAGGTGAGCGTCAGTGTAAAGCGATATTGACTTTTCTTATCTTCATAAGCCTCACCTTACCCTGAACTTATTATCAGGCAACCAGTGGAGCTCCATTAGTCTGGGGTTTGTGTTTGGGCTAAGAATAACTGACATGCGTTTGTCTCGTTCTATAAATACCCGCTGGATCAAAAACAGTGAAACTCTGAAATAACATTGACAGTTTCTGTTTAAGGCAGGGATCCCGTAGCCATGGAGCAAAAATAGAGGAACAAAAGGACAGGGCACAGTTTTCAAAGCCCTGTGTTTATATGAATGAGGTCTTGAACTTGGTCATGGGGACTCTTCTTTTGTATGTGTGTATGAGCAAAATGCCTCTCCCTTTATTATACTTTTTTAATAATTAAAATAAAAGGCAGAATTAGTGTTTTGTGCCCTCGTTACTGCTTCGAGTCATTAACTATGAGATATCCTTGCGGTTGTGTTTTTTCCACTAGGCTCATCATGGCAGTATTCGCTGTTGTCAATGATGCTTGCCTTGAAGTTGCCTAATATAGCACAGTATGATCTGAATGGGGAAACGTCTGCTTCGGCTGAGCTAAGAAAATAAGCAAAAGTTTACTTTCTGAAACTGAAATATCTGCATTGTATCACAGCACAGAAATTAACAATGTGCTTAAAATATTAGGGTAGCCCAGCGAGCAACTTGATGTCAAAAAACATTAAAATAATAAGTCAAGAAACTCATACAAAATGCAAAGTTATTTTGATGTCAATTTACATCTAACATTAGTGTATAGCAGGGGTTCTCAATGTCTACATTAAATGGTCCAAATCAGAATTTTTGATTTTGAAGTTCAAAGTTCCGGAACAATTGATATTACATAGCTTGTTTTAATAAACATCCATAACATGCATCACAACCATAGACTGTTAAATATATGGACGGAGTATCCGTGACGTCACCCATAGGTTTCTGAACACTGCAAAAAAAGCTACAAGTAGGCGCGGCCAACCCTCGCCATTTTGTTCGCGCGTCATCGCACCCACGGCGGGATACCAAACAAGGGCAAAGAGGCGGAGAGTGAGCGGAGCTACAGACGCCTGCTGGCACTTTGCTTAGACCTGGCAGAAAGACTTTACTTTGGGAGAAACGCTTGATACTTTATTACCTGCGACTCATTTGTGTTCTGACCACATGTGCTTGGTTGTACGCTATATCAATAAAGTGTTTAGACTTTTAAAAACACTGTAGTAATACAGTGAGCAACTAAGCAGTGTTCTTATGACGTTTTTCTACAGGAGGAAAACGCGAAATACTTCCAAACACTTCAAATATAGTGTGTGTTAGTAAATGCAGGACTATTGATGAACTCCAGCATAACACTGTATGATAACGGTCCATATGACTGTTCTGGAGCCTACAGCTAATCAATCTGTCACATTCTGGAGTGCTTTACGGGTCTAAAGAAAAATATTAATGATACATGATCTTAAATAAAACACACATTTATAGAGATGGTATGCAAGTATATAACTTTACTCACATTGGAAACGAGGCCACATGAACGGTTTGTGAGCACAATTAAATGCACACAGCATCCCATATCATCTGATAATTGTAAGTCCAAAAGGCAGCTGACTGTGTAAAGCCACATAAAACAGAACAAAAATACGATGAATATGCCGAGATCAGTGGCTAATCTGCCGGATTCAAGTGTGAAGTGACGGCGCCAACGAGACCTAGCTGTCACTCAAGTGGCCACGCCCTTAATTATGCAAACTTAATATAACCTAATATAAAGGAAATGGATGAGTTATAAAAAAATTCACCCCCCTCACAGTTGTCATGGAGAGTAATAATAGCTATATGAACCAAAATCGTTCTTTGTACCAGGCTGTAAACACCTTTTTTTCTGCTGTAAAGTTGGCCATTCTAACAGTGGGCTCAATTGCAAATTGCTCTATTATGGAGCCAGGACTAGCGGAATTTTGATGAATTGCAGTTTCAGTTACTTCCGTATTGGCTTCCCGAGGGAGAGCGGGAGGTTGCAGCTTGATCACAACCCACATAGCAAAATTTCTCTGGCCCAGCTCATTCATATTAAGGTAATATTTCTAATATTTATATTTACTTAAAACTTAGAAATGACACAATAATATTACAGAAAAAATACACATTCATTTCCTTTACTTATTTATTGTTTTGCTTGGTAATATTTACTAAGAAATAATTATTAAATACATTACAAATATAGTTTTGTCTTACATTCGCAAACAAATACTTAAAATATTTGTCTAAATGGAACTGAAAAAAATGTTCAGTTAGCAGAATTTGTTTTATACATATACACAGTTTATCTTTGAGTTTATTATTTTTCCTCTTCCTAAAATGGTCTCTCTAATCAAATACAGCCAACACTATAACGGCAAATGCACAATGGAAAGAATGTTAGATCGAAAGTTTTGGCCGATTTACGTGATTAATTGGATTTCATTCATGCAGCATCGCAAAACATTACTGTAAGTGCAAACAGCAAAACACATCAGGGAATGTGTTACGACATCCAGTACAGCAAGACAGCTTAAAGCAAATAAACAGTGTGATTCATCTGGATCAACAGAAGGAAAGTTGCAGCTGATGGATGGTGTTCTGTCAGACAGCGCAGACGTGAATTAATGTACTTTGGTATCTGTTTAGCTTACAGAGTCAATGTAAAGTATGTTCAGACGCCCTGCTCATTTCTCCAGAGACATTCAGGCTCAAACTAAGGCCACACACACACATATGGCCCTTACTGGTAAAAAAAAAAAATCATTTTACATTGAAACATGCTGAAATGTACAGTATCTTATGTAACCACCCAATTATGCGTTTCAAGCATGAAAAGATGTCAATGGCATTTTTATATTTTATATACTTATAAAAATAATATAGTAATACTCTTTTTTGTTATATTTCTTAAACAGAATCATTTATTTTTAGACTTATTTGTTGGCCAGTTGTTGTAAATATTAAATGTTCTAAAGCATATATTAGGTTTTATTGTCCCACTATAAAAATTATAATATTTACAATAAAAGACTAAACTTGATAGGTTTTTCATTGTCATACATCTACATTAATTTATCACATAATAGTTTATATTACTTATAATAATAATTTATATAATTAATGTGCATTTTACTCAACAATCAGTTTGTAATATACATATACATACTGCATATACAGCAGGGAAAATAAGTATTGAACACATCGTATATATATATATATATATATATATATATATATATATATATATATATATATATATATATATATATATATATATATATATATATTTCTATTTAATGACATGATTATACTGTAAACCTTATGCATGTCATTGGGAGTGCAGTGCATTATTCTCTGTTTCTTAATGGCTGGTATTTCAATGCTTCTGTCAAGTCGCTTTTGTAAAAAGTGTTTACTTTAAAAAGTGAGTAAACCCATTGACTTAAAAACGACAAGTTGTTGCTAATTAAAAAGTATTTCAGTTGTAACAGAACTGTTAAGTTCACTCAGCAGAATTTTACAATTATGCATATAGTTTATTTACTTGTAATTTAAAGGCAATGGATTTACTCACTTTGTCCAGCTAATCGATTTTTACAGTGTGTTGGACAGTCAAATTTCTTGTCAGTGGAATTGACAATGTAAAGTATTCATATTCATCTGGGATGGATGGATGGATGGATGGATGGATGGATGGATGGATGGATGGATGGATGGATGGATGGATGGATGGATGGATGGATGGATGGATGGATGGATGGATGGATGGATGGATGGATGGATGGATGGATGGATGGATGGATGGATGGATGGATGGATGGATGGATAAACAGATAGACAAACAGACAGACAGACAGATAAACAGATAAACAGATACACAGGCAGGCAGGCAGGCAGGCAGGCAGGCAGGCAGGCAGGCAGGCAGGCAGACAGACAGACAGACAGACAGACAGACAGACAGACAGACAGACAGACAGACAGACAGATAGATGGATAGATAGATAGATAGATAGATAGATAGATAGATAGATAGATAGATAGATAGATAGATAGAAATCCTTTATTAGAAATGAGTTTAACACTATTACGTTTAGAAATCCTGTTAAAAAAATCTTCTTTCAGTTAAACAGAAATCGACTGAAAAATATGCAGGGGGTTTATAATTCAGGAGGGCTAATAATTCTGACTTCAACTGTATTTGCCTTTTTCATTGACAGATTGTAGCAAACCAGGATGGTGTTTTTATCAGGCATGCTGGAAAAATCCACATCTAACATTACTTCATTGTTTGGTTTTCATTCACTCAAGTCAAAAATCTGTACTTCATTATCAAAAGCCTGTGCAGAAATGACAGCTGAAGTTGATGGTTTCTAACCGAGAGCTTTTGATTGCAATCTAACCGTAAAAAAATCTGTAAAGTATATGATAAATTTCAGTCACAGGCAACGACCGTGTCTCCATCAGCAAAAAGTGTTCCTAGTAAAAAGAGATGATTTATTGAAAATTAGTGTTTGCCTAACAGAATATCAGAGGAAAAACTTTTAAAAAACAATAGTTAATGCAACTTGGATGCAGTTTGATCTTCAGTGAACATTGCAGGATAATTGCGTTGTAATCATGACCCTGACCTTGATTTGGCGAATAAATCTACAACTTGTGAACAGCATTGAGCTTGATGGCTTAAACCGACAAATTATAGCAATTGCCATAATTAAAAATAATAATAGCGTAATTGTATCAATATCCAGTTTGCCAAGTAGGGCTGTTGGATTCACTTTATCGTTACGTGTAATCACTCCCCAAAATCAAAGCTCTGCTGAAAATATGTTACATTTAGGCCTCTTTAAAAAGATTGGCAAAGCTGTTAAAGAAACAATAAATGCAAAAAATGTTGACATTTACTCATCCACGTGCCATTCTCTTTCCCACAAAATGAGATCATGATGCAAAAACACGGTCAAACTTTATTTTGACGGTCCCTTTGTTGAATTTAAGTTACATAGCATCTACATGTCAACTAATACTCATTAGATTATGAGTAGACTTTTAGATTGGGGTTAGGGTTAGTGTAAGTTGACATGTACTTGTAAAGTTTCTTGTAGTCAGTTAAATGTTTGTTTAGCAGCAGCATTTTCTTCTTTTTCTTTCTCCCCTTTTCCCCATTTTTACACTTTTTTTGAATATATGCTTATTGTTTTAAGCATATATTCAAAAGCTATATACACTACCTGGCAAAAGTCCAGTTGATCCCAGTTGTAAGAGCAACAAATAATAACTTGACTTCTTGTTGATCATTTGGAAAAGTGGCAGAAGGTAGATTTTTCAGATGAATCATCTGTTGAACTGCATCCCAATCATCACAAACACTGTAGAAGACCTATTGGAACTTGCATGGACCCAAGATTCTCACAGAAATCAGTCAAGTTTGGTGAAGGAAAAAATATGGTTTGGGGTTACATTCAGTATGGAGGCATGCAAGAGATCTGCAGAGTGGATGGCAACATCAACAGCCTGAGGAACAAAGACATTTGTGCTGCCCATTACATTACAAACAGGATCCTGGAGCAGGATAGCGCTCCTTCTCATACTTCAGCCTCTACATCAAAGTTTCTGAAAGGAAAGAAGGTCAAGGTGCTCCAGGATTGGCCAGCCTAGTCACCAGAAATGAACATTATTGAGCATGTCTGGTGTAAGATGAAGAAAGAGGCATTAAAGATGAATCCAAAGAATCTTGATGAACTCTGGGAATCCTGCAAGAACTCTTTCTTTGAAATTCCAGATGACTTTATTAATAAGTGATTTGAGTCATTGCAGAGAATGATGGATGCAGTCCTCTAAGCTCTGGGAGTCATACACAATATTAATTCTTTTTTCACTGCACCATGACTTTATATTCTATACTGTACATTATTTTTGTTATGTGACAAGACTTTTGTCTAAGCAAAATCAAACCTTACTGTCCTAATTAAATAATTAAAAATCAAGGCATGATCATATTTTATTTTGGTAAAATAAGAGTAATCTAAAGGCTTTTGCCTTTCATATAAGCCACTTCTGATACCAAATAATCAACTAGGAGTCAAGTTATTATTTGTTGTTCCTAAAATTTAGCTAGATGACAAGATTTTTTTCTGGTAGTCTATTAGAATTATTAAATATATTTTAATTATTATCTCTTCCAAATTGAATATTATGCCTGAGTTCACTAAAATAAGGTTAGTGAATATTTGGAGCACCATGTCAAATTTGAGTTTGTCATAATTGAAGCAATTGCACAAATGGTGTAAAGTGTATATACCGTATAATATCAAAGGGCAGAAGATTAAACTATTTAAGGTGACACTTTATTTTGATGCTCCATTTGAGTATTAGTAGACTGTCTGCTTAATATCTGTTGATGCTGCTGCTAAACAGACATTTAACTGACTATAAGAAACTTTGCAAGTACATGTCAACTTACACTAACCCTAACCCCAACCTAACAGTCTAATTCTAATCTAATGAGAATTAATTGGCATGTAGATGCAATGTAATTTATTTTTAACAAACGGACCATCAAAATAAAGTGTGACCCAATTTCATATGATAATTGAATTATGTGGAATTGGGGATAACAAGGTGGGACAAAATAATAAACTTGTGCTCCCTGAGAAATCATGTTTTGGCTTTTTTGAGCTTTATACAGATATGTAGATGGTTTGTTGATTACGATAATTAATAAATGTCTGATTATTTTATTCAAAATCAATAAAGGGTTGCGGAGTGGGTAGCGCAATCACATTAAAGCTAAGGTTGCTGGTTCGAGCCTCGGCTGAGTCAGTTGGCATTTCTGTGTGGAGTTTGCATGATCTTCCCATGCTCGTGTGGGTTTCCTCCAGGTGCTCTGGTTTCCCCCACAAGTCCAAAGACATGTGGTATAGGTGAATTGGATAAGCTAAATTGTCCGTAGTGTAAGTGGGTGAATGTGAATGCATGGATGTTTCCCAGTGATGGGTTGCAGCTGGCAGAGCATCCGCTGCGTAAAACATATGCTGGATAAGTTGGCGGTTCATTCCGCTGTGGTGACCCCAGATTAATAAAGGGACTAAGCTGAAAAGAAAATGAACGAATGAATGAAAATAAAGCAAATATAAAAAAAACAAAGATGAAACAAAGTCTTATGAGTATACATCTGTCAGTAGAAGGTAAACTATGCATTTAAATCTAGTGTTGTTTTCAGCAGTTGAAACCAGGATGTGGCTATTTATATGTAATTTTGTTGCTGGTTTAGTTAGGACATGCTCTCCTGATGCAAAGTGGAGCTGAAAATAGGAGTGTAAAACCTTAAAAAGCAAACACAAGTGAGCAGGTGTTTTTATTAGTCACAGAGGCTCCAAGGAGATCAGGGTGGGGATTGTCCATTATCGAAACCTGGCAAGCCCAAATCTCAAACCCTGGGGGATTATTCTCTCAAAATGAACCTCCCAACAATGTTAAAAAATCTCTACGTGAGCTTGGAGACACACGAGAAGATGCACTATCGTGTTGTACAATTACCCCGCAGGGTCTGACAACATGAGCGCTGGAAAAATGATGAAAGCAAGACGAGTATCGGTTGACTTTTCAGGACGAGTGGAAAACTAAATAGACGAGACACTGATTGCTCGGCTTGCTTGTCATAAGTCATTGCCTGACATAAGTCAGAGCTCTCTATTAATGCTCCAGACTTAGGGGAACAATGGTGCACCTGCCGAAAGCATTCTCGACACACACTCTCGCACATGGCAACAATGAGGCGACGCCTGTTGCAGAGGGTGTCCACTTGAAGGCACAGCATGCAAAACATGTCAAAACACTACAGTCTGGTATTAAAGGTCGGGTGATTACTTAGTCTTTAGCCCCTTTCACATATTAGATATCCGGAAAATTTCAGGAACGACTATACCGGTGAATTAAAAAATGCACTGTTTACACACAGAGATCCTTCATATTTTATTTCTGGATAAGCAGAATTCACAGATCTACTGTATTCCAAAATACTAGTACATTTTGATGTCATTAACCCGAAATGACCCCTAAACAGAACAGAGTCTCATTGGAAATATAGTATTATGCAAAAGTTTGGCCACCCCTGATAATTTTCACTATTGCAAGCCCTAGCCTGCTGGCTGTTCAAATCAGAAAATCCATTTGGATATATTTTATACCCTAGGGAAAATGCAACATTTCAGTTCTGACATAACATTTATTTAATCAACAGATGCCATGCAATTTAAGTCAACAAAAACAGACAAGTGCAAAAATTTGGACACCCCAACAGAATAATGACCTCAACTGACTGTTATTGTTGGCAGAATGCAGAAAAGTCTTCTTCTGCATCACCTTCTATTAAGCTGTTCTTTTCCATCGAGTTTGCTGGATTGTGACATGATCTACAATGACTTTATCAGCAGCAAGATGTTCCTGGAGCTCTTTAGAGGTGGTCTGTGGTTTGTCTTTGACCATTCTATCCATTCTTCACCGTTGCCTTTCAGATATTTTTCTTGATCTAGCACATCTTTCTTTGTACAAAACTGTTCCTGTGGCCTTCCATTTCTTACTATATTCCTGACTGAGGAGACAGAGACTTTAAACCTTTGTCTGAATATAATTCTGTCAGATTTATGTGAATTTGCTCTTTTTCAGAATCTCTTTCTGGTAATTTCCTCTGAAAGTCTGAATATGTGAATGAGCCTATATTGTCTGATAAATTGGCAAGCCAGAAACCAGAAGGGAAGTTCACCTAAAAATGAAAATTGTTTTCTACAACAGGCAATCTAAGATCTTCTTTATTTTCTTTAAAAGAACAACAATAAAGATTTTTAGCTGAAAATGTGGTGCACAGTGATTAAAAGCAAGTCATAGGCCTGTTTACACCTGGTCACGTTTTTTTTCTGATTGGACAGCTATCTAATTTGTGAAAATGGTTTCATTTACAATTTGTTCATGTGGTTCTGCTATAAAGATGTGAAGTTTAATATTAAACTAATTTTGAGAGGAGCATGTGCACATGATTGACCCAGCTAGCCCACATTATTGAATCCCGATCCTCCAATCAAAGGATGCCAATTCACTATACATTAATGTATATATATATATATATATATATATATATATATATATATATATATATATATATATATATATATATATCAAGAATGGGCGGCACGGTGGCCCTATTGCCTCAAAACAAGAATACCAATGGCACTGGGTCCCCGCTGGGCCTTCTGGCATTTCTGTGTGGAATTTGCATGTTCTCAGTTTGCATATATTTAAAAAAACTGTCATTACAGGCTAAATGAAATTAAACATATTTTTGTCATACAGGTACACACGAGACATCATTCAAAACTGTAAAGGGTTTACATTAAATGTGTTACTCTTCTAATAACAAAACAATGTGGCTTTGTAAATGAAAGAAATGCTATACTTTTCTATCATTTATCCATTTCCATTCAGAAAGACATAGGCTACTACAGGTTAATGATGTTAAAGCTTCCATTTGATATTAATTTAGCATTCTGATTGTATCTTTAAATGAATAATGACTGAAAAAAAATTAAATAAAAAATTCCAAATTGTCATCTGTGGCATTGCATTGTTTTTATTGTTTGCATTAGTCCTGTTATTAGGGAATATAATAAGCTTTTACATTTGTATTTATTTATTTTATTTTTTTACAATTTAAAAGGAAGAACATTTAAATATGTGGGATCAACCACCAGATGCATTCAATCCTGACCAGTCCAGTTACATCTGGAATGCATCCCAGACCCCCTGTTCCTGAAGTGGTGTAAAGGATCGGATATTTCACATCGAATGTGTTTTGGAGGGCATAAACCTATGCCCTTTTCACAATCGCATAGCTATCCGATCAGAAAAAAACAATACATAAAGTGACCAGATATAAACAACCCTATCGACTGCACTTTTGAAGGTAAAAAAATAAAATAAATGACATGTGGCTCCTGAGGTCTTACTGTATAACATAATACAATTGTTCGGTGCAGGAAACGGAATTTTTTTTTAAACATTATAACATTTAATCAACAGCCTTAGCAAAAATATAAAAAAAAAAAAAAAAAAAAAGATATATATATATATATATATATATATATATATATATATATATATATATATATATATATATATATATATATATATATATATATATAAAGGGTGGGCCATTTATATGGATACACCTTAATAAATTTATTGGGAATTTCACAAGAAAAACAATGGTGTGCTTGGTTTTAAACGTAACTTTATTCTTTCAGGAGTTATTTACAAGCCCCCTCACATATACTAATGTGCCACAAACAGGACGTTAATATCACCAACCATTTCCATTTTATTAGGGTGTATCCAAATAAATGGCCCACCCTGTATGTATGTATGTATACAGTATATGCATATATGTGTGTGCGTATATATATATATATATATATATATATATATATATATATATATATATATATATATATATATATATATATATAATATAAAAATTACACATGCTACACATTTTTCCCCATTATAAGTTGTAAGTATGTAGTGCAAAAAATAAACATTGTCAGTGATTTGAAAAGGTTGACCTTGGAACTAAAATTGCATTGCCAGCAAATTAGCCAACAATATTTAGCCAAAGTACACAAGGGTTGGGGGATGTATAGACTCTTGTAGCCATACTTTAGACTGACGGCATGAAGTCTGCCCCAAATTGCAGCTTATTCTGGCCAAGAACCGCCTACATAGACAACCATAGTAGTTTTGGTTTCATGTTCTGTTTAAAGGCGGATTTATCTGGAATAGATTATGCTGCAATAAGACCGGTGACGATAAAAGAAAAGCAATTGAAATATTATATATAAGTATCTTTTATTGATTGTAAAGAAAAGTAATTGTGTCAAAAATTCAAAAAAAAAAATTGAATATTTTATGAGCATACCTCAAAAACAAAGCAGGTTTGTGGGTAACCAGTTCTTATTTTGTGCCTGCAAAAAGTAATGATGCCACCAACTTGAGTGCTACGCCCTCAAAACTCTCATAAATTCCATGTCTTGACGTTTTAGGTAGTCTATTAAAAGTGCTTTGATCATGAATGTAATGTAATGTAATGTACATTTTTATAGCGCATTGATTGTGTATGCCCATACACCCAAAGTGCTTCTCAATCATATGGGGAGGAGTGGTTTCTCCACAGTACCACCAGTGTACAGCATCCACTTGGATGATGCAACAGCAGCCACAGGACAATGCCACCAATGCTCTCACCACACATCACCTATAGGTGGATTAGAGAGACAGTGATAGAGCCAATTCCGTGAATGGGGATGATTGGGAGGCCATGATCAGTAAGGGCCGATGTGCCAGACAGTCTGGTCTGAGTTTTTCAGAAACTGCTGATCTAATGGGATTTTCATGCACAACTATCTCTAGACAGATTATGGTGCGAAAAAGAAAATATCCAGTGAGTGGTAGTTCTGTGGACGCAAATGCCTTGTTGATGCCAGAGGTCAGAGGAGAATGGCCAGACTGGTTCCAGCTGATAGAAAGGCAACAGTAACTCAAATAACCACTCGTTACAACAGAGGTATGCAGAAAAGCATCTCTGAATACACAACACGTCCAACCTTGAGGCGGATGGGCTACAGTAGCAGAAGACCACACTAAGTGTCACTCATTTTAGCTAAAACAGGAAGGCTACAATACACATAGGCTCAACACAATTGGACAAAAGAAGATTGGAAAAATGTTGCCTGGTCTGATGAGTCTCGATTTCTGCTGCGACATTCGGATAGTAGGGTCAGAATTTGGCATCAACAACATAAAAAGCATGAACGCCACTGCCTATCTGTGTATTGTTGCTGACCATGCTCATCCCTTTATGACCACATCTTTTGATGGCTACTTCCAGCGGGACAACGCACTATTTCATAAAGCGCGAATCATCTCAGACTGGTTTCTTGAACATGACAATGAGTTCACTGAACTCAAATGGCCCCCACAATCCCCAGATCTCAATCCAATAGAAAACACTTTTGGAATGTGGTGAAATGGGAGATTCACATCATGGATGTGCAGCCGACAAATCTGCTGCAACAGCATGATGCTATCATGTCAATATGGACCAAAATCTCTGAGGAACATGTCCAGTACCTTGTTGAATCTATACCACGAAGGATTAAGGCAGGGTTCTACCCGGAACTAGTAAGGTGTACCTAATGAAGTGGCCGGTAAGTGTACTTAATAATTTTAAGAAAAGGTGTTTACTCACATTTTTTTTTAAGTGAAGTCAAACAATAATTGTTTTTTTTTTCAGTGTACTCTCCCAAATTAGGAAAAAAATATTTAAAATATTTCCCAAGTGAAGTTTCATAAACTAATTTCGAGAGGAGCACGTGATATGATTGAGCACGTCTGGCCACTCATCTGTAATCAGTAATAATCCAATCAGAGTGATCATAGTCTACTATAAATGGATAATTTTCTCCCTACTGTTTCTATCTTCGTTTGGAAGAATCCCCCCTTCCACCCCATCTCCTCCTTTTCCTCCCTTTTCTAAAGGGGGATCTCTCGAGACCTACCTGATCTCGGATCTCCTGATATGCTTATCGACCGGGCGGGAGCCCTGGGCTCAAATATCTCTGAGCTCAGGGTTATCTCCCGGGACAGCATGCCAAACCTGCTTTATACGCCAAGCATATCTAAGTGGGAACTCTTGAAATGATGTTTAATAGAGCAAGGAAATTTTCACAGTATGTCTGATAATATTTTTTCTTCTGGAGAAAGTCTTATTTGTTTTATTTCGCCTAGAATAAAAGCAGTTTTTCATTTTTTAAAAGCCATTTTAAGTACAAAATTATTAGCCCCTTTAAGCCATTTTTTTTGATAGTCTACAGAACCAACCATCGTTATACAATAACTTGCCTAATTACTAACCATAACCTGCCTAGTCAAGCTGTATTGAAGTGTCTTGAAAAATATCTAGTCAAATATTACGTGCTGTCATCATGGCAAAGATAAGATAAATCCGTTATTAGAAATGAGTTATAAAAACTATAATGTTTAGAAATGTGTTGAAAAAAATCTTCTCTCCGCTAAACAGAAATTGGGGAAAAAAATAAACAGGGGGGCTAATAATAATAATATTATATATGTATGTATATATATATATATATATATATATATATATATATATATATATATATATATATATATATATATTCTCTCAAGGCTTTAAGTACAGGGCAAGGAGAAGCACATTTAGGGCATGACCGTCTGGCTCCTCCCCGGAGTTAAAAGCTTAAGCTTTCACTGTAATGGCAAGGAGGTCTGTGGCCAGAAGGCACACTAACTCAAATGTGCGCAAGTACGAGCACAAATCTCAGGCCAACCAGGACAGTTTTCAATTTGTGTACAAGTTAAAAGCACTTCTCTGTAGCCTGCTGGGTGGTAAACTCCTCTCGTGACATGCAAGCGCTTCACAGAGGTTATTGCTCCAGGGCTCTATTATTACACAGTAGGTGAATATCCTTGATGTGTCACAAATAAGTCACTTTAGGAATCTTTTAGATTGAGGTGCTTGAGCAACTCTTATTTGGATGATCACCATGGTAACCCGACCCAAAAAATTGAGCCAATGCTTCAGGGAATGTTGATGATCTGCTCTGATTAACGTATTGGTAGTGATGCAGAAAAAAATCCATAAAGAAAACATATCTCAAAGTTGTACTCAGAAGCCAGATTTCGTTCCTTCGAGCTATGCAATCAAACTGACAAATGCAGTTTTTGGAAACAGTGGTGAGGTTTGGGATGCTTGTTTAAGGATAGTCTAGCTGGTTGGACTGCATAGTCATGCTATTTACTAGCACACGAATTAGCAAGTTATTTATTTTCGAGTCAGCTGAATAAAATGCAGCATTGGGACTCAATGAGAAAATATGCCAAGGGTTAAATTTTTAAGAAACGAAAAATATGTATTTGAGATTGAGATTTATGACAAATAAATCCAATAACATATTTGAGATAGAGATTTATGACAAATTAATCCAGTAACATATTAGAGACTGAGATTTATGACAAATTAATCCAGTAACGTCTTTGAAATTGATTTCCGACAAACAAGTCCAGTAACGTCTTTGAGATTGAGATTTATGACAAACAAGTCCAGTAACGTATTTGAGATTGAGATTTCCGACAAACAAGTCCAGTAACGTATTTGAGATTGAGATTTATGACAAAAAAATCCAGTAACATCTTTGAGATTGATTTCCGACAAACAAGTGCAGTAACGTCTTTGAAATTGAGATTTATGACAAATTAGTCCAGTAATGAATTTGAGATTTCCGACAACTAAATCCAGTAACGTCTTTCAGATTGAGATTTACGACAAATAAGTCCAGTAACATATTTGCGATTAAGATTTACAACAAATAAGTCCAGTAATGTATTCGAGATTGAGATTTACGACAAATAAATCCAGAAACAAATTTGAGATTGAGATTTAAGACAAATTAGTCCAGTAACGTATTTGAAATTGAGATTTATGACAAATTAGTCCAGTAACGTATTTGAAATTGAGGTTTACAACAAATATGTCCAGTTATGGATTTGAGATTTACAACATATTTGAGATAGATTTGACAAAAAAGTATGGTAACGTATTTGAGATGAGATTTATGAAAAATAAGTATAGTAATGTTTTGAGATTATCAAAAAATGTTCACGGCTCCCTCTAGTTGATTTGTGAAAAAAAAAAAAAAAAACTGCAAGAAGACACATAGTCCAGGGTAAATAATTTCAGTTCTCACAAAAATAGCCCTGAGCACATATTTCCAATGAGCCTGGGATGTAAAAGTAATAAAGGTGGGTTACAGGATCTAAAATACTGTTGGTGACCCACTAATTGGCATTTTTTAACTAGCTTAACACTCTTTTTATTGTCAACACTAGTAAAATATCCGTACTGTATTATTGCCAGTCAATCTGGTTAAAATGCATTGCCATTGTGCTAACCAGCAAAGCAACTGATTGGTAGGATTTATTTTGTAACAGGATGATTAATGCTTGCTTAATTCTTAAACTGCATTATTTTTGAAGTTCTGGAAATGGCATTTAAAACAATGTCACAAGCTACAGTATGTTAGTATGTGTTGTGTTTTAAATAGCTTAACCATTTTTGTTTTAAATTAACTTAATTGTCCATTTGTTATTTGTCCTAAATATTCATGGTCAATAAACACTTGCAAAATGTAACTGGTTAGACTGCATAGTAATGTGGTTTACCAGCAACTAATTTTCGAGGTATTTTCTAGTCTTGCCGACTAATGCTGGCTTGTTAGGTAAGCTAGCTCAAAAAAGACTGGTTACAGTACACAACATATACACTGGTGACAAGGAATGAAACCAGCAATTACTTGGTTTAGAGCATAGGTGTCAAACCCAGTCCCTGGAGGGCCACAGCTCTGCACAGTTTAGCTTTAACCCTAAATACACCTGATCAAACTAACTGAATCCGTTAGGCTTGTTTGAAACCTACAGGTAAGTGTATTGAAGCAAGGCTGGAACTAAACTGTGCAGAGCTGCAGCCCTCCAGGAACTGGAATTGGCACCTGTAGTTTAGAGTATGTTGCTTTGAATCTTGTTTTTAGGCGTGTTTAAAGGGATAGTTTATGCAAAAATGAAACGAAAACTTTTTGCACACCCTTTGTTCCAAACATTTGTGAGTTTCTTTCTTCTGTTAAACACAAAAGCAGATATAGCTGTGAATAGTCCATGGTATTTCTTTTTTCCTTATGTGGAACTGGTTACAAGTTTTCAGCTTTCTTCAAATTTGTTGCATGTTTACTACTACTAATACTTTGTCAAGTTTCACAGACTAATTTTGAGAGGAGCACGTGAAATGATTGATCGCTGGTCCCCCAATCGTAATCAGTAGCTAGGCAATCGGATCATTCCAAACTCTACATAAATATCCTGCCTAAATTTACTCCCTGATCTTCATTTTTTGAACACCCTCCCAATCCACCTCTTCTCCCTCCTCTTCTTTTCTGTGTGGAGTTGTACATGCTCTCCCCGTGTTCGCACGGGTTTCCCCCGGTACTCCGTTTTCCTCTCACAGTCCAAAGACATGAGACATAAGTGAATTCAGTAATATTAACAGTTACAAGCACTTTAGTACTGAGCTTTGAGAGTATGCGCTGCTGCAGTTGGTGGTCTATTCCTCTAGAGCTGCCCTTGTTAATCAAGGAACTGGCCAAAGGAATTGTGGGAGCTCTCGAGAACTGATCTTGTACCCCCTTACAAGCTCATTGACTAGGCAGGAGCCTTGGGCTCAATTATCTCCGAGCTCAGGGTTCTCTCCCGGGACAGCATGATTAAGCAATATCTAAGTGTGAACTCTTGAAAGTCTAGTTTAGTAACTACTTGCTTATTACCTATTGGCCTACCTAATGGGCAGCTTATTAGTACTTATAAAGTATGAACTTATTATACATCCCTATTCCTAACCAATAACTAGGGCCAGCCGGAATATGCGGACATTTTTACTATTTCTATGCAGAATTTTGTCAATAATCTGTGGATTTATGCGGAATGATTTTGGGAGTATCATAACTAAAACATTATACCTTTTTTACTTGTATTTAATGTTTACAATGCAAATCTAATTAGATCCACTTTATTTGGTAAACAAAGCAAGTCTTCTATATAATATATCTACTATAAGACAGAAAATATTACTTTACAAACTGTATTGTAAATAAATTATTTGAACATTTTCAAATAATTAATTTAAAAGCTGAATAAATATACATCTACACTTATTTACAGAAGTAAATAAATAGAATTAATGATGGGCTAAAAATCTGCGGAATTCTTCTGGCGCAGATTCCCATGTGGGCCTACCAATAAATAATCCCAGCTATTACCTTACTAACCATTAATTAATAATGAAATTAGATTATTGAGCTAACAGTCTGACCCAAGGTTGAAGCAGCAAAAAACATATAACATGTAAACAGCTTTTCAACCAGTTGAAGTACTTCTTTTTTCAACATTGGTATACTTTTTTTTTTGCATGCAAACTGCAAACCCGCAAAATGTCCTTGATTAATCAGTTTAATCAATGTTGGCTTTGGCTGGTTTGTCTAGTTTAAAAGATCTAAAACAGCATTCTAAAAAATATCTGCTGTTGACAAGCAGTTGAATGCTGTTACTGTACCAGACTTTTTAATTTTAAACCACACTCTAAAAATATCTGCAAATTCACAGGTTTGCATATTTTGTGATCCATGTTTTATCCCCATTTATTTATGCTTTTGAATTGCATTATGGGATCTTGATCTTTACTCAAAGCTTTCGATGACACAAAGTTTGAAAAAAGACTTTTACTGACATTTGTAATAGTTTGAAGTGATACATTGTCTGGGTTGGGGTTGTAAATTGCAACACAAAAACCTGGTAATAAACTGTCAGTACTTTTTTCTGTTATTTTACAGATTTAATTCTCTATATATCATTTCTTAAACAATATCTTGTCTAAAAATACTAAAATGTCAATAAAAGTCACTTTGTTAAACTGCAGGGTTGTATTTTTATCATCAAAACTCAACAGAGTAGAGATAAAACACCCAAAAAGCATTTCACAACCGCAACCATAAACAAAACAGCATGTCAATTAGAAAATACAAACTCTTTTAATTATCCAATATTTTACAGTGTTCAGAACGCAAGTAAAACAAAAACAAAAACAAAAGGTAATACATAAAATAAACAAGTAAATATCTGAAATCTGAAAACATGGTAACAATCAAGCAGTGATTTTCTGGATTTGCTTTCAAAAACTTTCTTTTTAGGGAAAGGGGAGAGTGGGTCAGTCTGTGCTTTTGAAAACTATTGGTTGGGTTTAGGGAAAGGGGAGAGTGGGTCAATCGCTGCTTTTGAAAACACTATTGGTTGGGTTTAGGGAAGGAGGTAAGTGGGTCAGTCTGTGCTTTTGAAAACACTCAGTTGGGTTTAGGGAAAGGGGAGGGTGGGTCAATCGCTGCTTTTGAAAACACTATCGGTTGGGTTTAGGGAAGAGGGATGTCATTTCAATAGGGGCTTTTGAAAACACTATCGGTTGGGTTTCGGTAATGAGGTGAGCGGGTCAGTCGCTGCTTTTGAAAACACTATTGGTTGGGTTCAGGGAAAGGGGTAAGCGTTTCAATCGGGGCTTTTGAAAACACTATCGGTTGGTGTTTAGGGAAGGGGGTGAGTGGGTCAGTCTGTGCTTTTGAAAACATTATCAATTGGGTTTAGGGACGGAGGTGAGTGGGTCAGACTGTGCTTTTGAAAACATAATCGATTGGGTTTAGGGAACGAGTGAGCATTTCAATAGGGGCTTTTGAAAACACTATTGGTTGGGTTTAGGGAAAGGGGAGAGTGGGTCAATCACTGCTTTTGAAAACACTCAGTTGGGTTTAGGGAAAGGGGAGAGTGGGTCAATCGCTGCTTTTGAAAACACTATCGATTGGGTTTAGGGAAAGGGGAGAGTGGGTCAATCGCTGCTTTTGAAAACACTATTGGTTGGGTTTAGGGAAGAGGGATGTCTTTTTAATAGGGGCTTTTGAAAACACTATCGGTTGGGTTTCGGTAATGAGGTGAGCGGGTCAGTCGCTGCTTTTGAAAACACTATTGGTTGGGTTCAGGGAAAAGGGTAAGCGTTTCAATCGGGGCTTTTGAAAACATTATCGGTTGGTGTTTAGGGAAGGGGGTGAGTGGGTCAGTCTGTGCTTTTGAAAACATTATCAATTGGGTTTAGGGACGGAGGTGAGTGGGTCAGACTGTGCTTTTGAAAACATTATCGATTGGGTTTAGGGAACGAGTGAGCATTTCAATTGGGGCTTTTGAAAACACTATTGGTTGGGTTTAGGGAAGGAGGTGAGTGGGTCAGACTGTGCTTTTGAAAACATTATCGATTGGGTTTAGGGAAGGAGTGAGCATTTCAATAGGGGCTTTTGAAAACACTATTGGTTGGGTTAAGGGAAAGGGGAGAGTGGGTCAATCACTGCTTTTGAAAACACTCGGTTGGGTTTAGGGAAAGGGGAGAGTGGGTCAATCGCTGCTTTTGAAAACACTATCGATTGGGTTTAGGGAAAGGGGAGAGTGGGTCAGTCGCTGCTTTTGAAAACACTATTGGTTGGGTTTAGGGAAGGGGTGAGCGTTTCAATTGGGGCTTATTACAAAAACTCTCGGTTGTGTTAGGGAAAGGGGAGAGTGGGTCAATCGGTGGTTTTGAAAACACTATCGGTTGGGTTTAGGGAAGTGGGTGAGTGTTTCAATCAGGGCTTTTGAAAACACTATTAGTTGGGTTTAGGGAACGGGGTGGGCATTTCAATACGGGCTTTTGAAAAGACTATCAGTTGGGTTCAGGGAAGGGGATGAGCGGTTCAATCTGTGCTTTTGAAAAGATTTAAATCTCCATATATCATTTCTTAAACCATATCTTGTCTCAAACTACTAAAATGTCAATAAAAGTCACTTTGTTAAACTGTAGAATTGAATTTTCAACATCAAAACTCAACAGAGTAGAGATAAAACACGCATAATGTAATTCACAACTGTAAATAAACAAAAAAACACCATGTCAATCACAAAATATTGAACCTTTTAATTACCAATATTTTTAAGGTGTAGTTAATAATCATCATAAATCATTCACTGTGCTGGTTTACCATTTATACAGAAATAGGTGAAACTTACTGAGACTAAAGTACAAATAATAAAAAGGAAAGAGAAAAATCACAAAGGACTTCAGAAAAAAGGTCACAAGAGATGGGTTTCCCATGTGAAAAGAGTTAAACAATGCATTAGTAAAACTCCTCCACATTATTATCACGTAAACAAACCCTGGATCAGGTTCCACAGGGAATTGTGCTCCATTAGTTTCATATCTCGCCACAGTGTAAATCTGCCAAACCTTTTCAGTTTTTTCCATAAACTACTCAGGTTATGAATGTTCTGGTGGGCCGCAGGGAAATGTACCCCACCTTTCGAAGAGGCTCCTCTATGTTGTGGTCTCTGGCTCGTTTAACTTTTTTAATTTCTCAATATATCAGCACGGTTTTGAACTTTGTCTGGAGCGTTTGGCATCAGGCGATGTGAGTTGACGTGCCCGGCGCGTGTCCCCACCCCTGTGGAGCTCTGTCCCATTGCATGCGTGTGACTCCTATCTGCTCCTTTAATCTCCCACTTCGAGGGCCTCTCAGTCATAACCACAAAAGAAAAATGGTACACTCTCGCTTTCTTTCTCCCTCCGTCCCTCCTCTGTGTTGTTCACATGACTTTTAAATTCCTCTCCTCATGCACTGCAGAGGTTAAATGTATACTCAGCAATGTTTTTTTTTACTAAAAACAAATAATTCTACTACTTATAAAAAGAAAAATATAAAGAAAATAATAGCATAATGTGATCTGCCATGGTGCCGAATCAGAGCTTTAGCATGTGTGCGCTGTCCACTTTTTCAGTGATTGAGATTACAGATTCAAGTCACAAAAAAAAAAAAATACAAAATTGCAGACTAATGATGTACCCCTGAATACATTTCTGGAGTGCACAAATTATGTAGGCAGAATGACATATGGCTGCATTTTGTCTTTAAAACAAACGGTACAGAGCGGTGTGATTCTGCTGACAGCTTCTTTCCATGCTACCAGCTGACGCTTATCTCGGGTTTTTCCGCTGTTACCAGTTTGTCCAGTAGCTCACTATGTACGTTGGCGGAATTGAGACAAAGAAAAGAGTTGACCACGCTGACATGGTTGGAGTCTAGCAAAGAACAAAGGGGGCGAACGGGTCAATCTGTGTTTTGAATACACTATCGGTTGGGTTTAGGGAAGGGGGTGGGTGGGTCAATCGGTGCTTTTGAAAACCGAGTCGGTTGGGTTTAGGGAAGAGAATCAAGGGGTCAATCGGTGCTTTTGAAAACTATTGGTAGGGTTTAGGGAAAGAGGTCTATGGGTTAATCGGTCCATTTGAAAACTATCAGTTGGGTTTAGGGAAGGGGGTGGGTGGGTCAATCTGTGCTTTTGAAATAAATATCGGTTGGGTTTAGGGAAGAGGGTAAATGGGTCAATCGGTGCTTTTGAAAACACTATCGGTTGGGTTTAGGGAAGAGGGTAAATGGGTCAATCGGTGCTTTTGAAAACACTATTGGTTGGGTTTAGGGAAGAGGGTAAACGGGTCAATCGGTGCTTTTGAAAACACTATTGGTTGGGTTTAGGGAAGAGGGTAAACGGGTCAATCGGTGCTTTTGAAAACACTGTCAGTTGGGTTAGAGGAGGGGGTGGGTCAATCTGTGCTGTTGAAAACAGTGGTTTAGGGAAGGAGTGAACGGGCCAATCGGCGCTTTTGAAAACACTATCAGTTGGTTTTAGGGAAGGCGGTAAACGGGTGAATCGGTACTGTTGAAAACACTCGGTTGGGTTTAGGGAAGGGGGTCAATGGGTCAATCGATCCTTTTGAAAACACTATCGATTGTGTTAAGGGAAGAGGGTAAACGGGTCAATCAGTGCTTTTGAAAACATTACATATATCATTATAAAAAAAAAGATAATAATAATGATAATTATTATTATTATCATTATTATTATTATTGATTATAATATGATTACTGAACTTAATAATAATCATCATTATTATTATTATTATCATTATCAATATTTTATTTATCATTACCATCATTGTGGTTTGGATTTTTACTTAGTTTATTTAGTTTCTTCATTTATTTTTTTGGTGAAATATATGCACTGCATACTACTTACTTGCAGAGATGGAGTTTGTGTGGATCATTTACAGCAAAGCAAACCTCTCTGAAAACAGTTATTATGAGCTGCTTGTGTGAGAAGATTACAGTCTTTGTGATCTGACAATAATGCTAAACCATACAGGATACTCTGGCATTGTCAGAATAAATAAAAAAAAAATGGTGTCCAATTGGTCAACACCGTTTTATATAACTAGTACTTGTTGAGTGTTTCTTTCAGTGACTATATATATGCATGTATGTATTGTATGCATGTATGTATGTGCAGCTTTCAAATCTGTGTTTATATTTACCACACTAATATTGTGGTACTCCATTCATGTAATTCAGGAGCTGGTATTCTCCATGTAACTCAACTCTCTGTGCTCGACAACATTGATATCCGCGAGTGACTGCAGAAAAAAATGTTTACAAACTCTGGTTTCAAATGTACACCCATATATCTGTCTCACATTACCGTTGCTTGTCACCAGAAAACTAATGTGCTTGCACAGCTCCATATGATGAGGAGGGGATGGCAACTAGTGCCTGAATGTTTTTGACAGGTCCCGTGTGAACCAGTTAAACAGCTGCCATCGTGAAGGCCCTGAGGGATCTCGCAAATGTGCAGCACGAAACAAGAAACTGTCTGATTGTGGGTCTCGTTGTGGTTAACCAATGCTACGGTAAACATGACGTTTGTGCATTTATTTATATTTGGAGTCTGTCTCAAAGAATTACACACTGCAAACATGTTGTTATAATAGTTTTCACTTGTTTTGCAGCACACTTAGAAACATTCTTATATCTATACATTTTACTTGAATTAAATTTAGCTTAAATTTACAAGGGTATTATGTCTTATTTTTTATTAAGTGAGCTTAATTTTGAACAAAGGATACAGAATAAAATGGGAAGTTTGCTTGCATTCAAAGGGGAAACTATATATATATATATATATATATATATATATATATATATATATATATATATATATATATATATATATATATAAAAAATATATATAAAAAATATATATATATATATATATATATATATATATATATATATATATATATAAATATAAATATATATATATATATATATATATATATATATATAAATATAAATATATATATATATATATATATATATATATATAAATATAAATATATATATATATATATATATATATATATATATATATATATATATATAATTGTGTATGCACCTTTAAAGGTGCAGTATGTAAGTTTGACACCCAGTGGTTGAACTAGGTATTTCACACCTGGTTCAAAACACACGCAAGTGCAGGTTGCCAGTTTAACATCCGCAGGAGTGAGTCTGACTATCGATCCTAAACGCTGATTTGAGTTGTATTCTAAATAAAAGCAATGGCACGTGATAGAAGGAATATTTTCCATATTAAAAGGAGTTTATGTCCTAACCAACAATTAATTATTATTTTAGAAATAGCACCTATTTTTTTGCAGCTGAACAGCAGGAAAAACTGACAATAATAACCTCAGGTACACCTCATGTGCTTTATTCAATGTTAAATGCTACAATATGAGTTTGAATGCCATTTCACATGACATTTATTGTCACACTACTGTAAGCAGCAGCAAATAGTTTTACTCAGACCCTGAAAATAATATAAACCCTTTGAAATTGAACTATGGAACAGTGAATCGGTGTAAACCAACATATATCAATCATTCAGCATGTACATGTAATAATATTAAAGACGTTTAATATGCATTAATTACATTATAAACCTTATCATTTTGCTAGAGTGCAGTAAGTGCACTATTATGTTCTTCTGAATGGCTGTATTTAAATTTCTGTCGTGTTTTGTCAGGTGCAAACAGCCAAATTGGCTATCACTGCAAATCTCGTCACATAGCATGTTGTTAGGACAATGTAATCTACTCACCTAATGTTTATGTTCGTAGTATTTATATTATTTGCCAATTAATAACCACCTCATGTGGAACTCTGAATCTGCGTCACATTTCGAAGGCTGCTACTGTCCACCGGAGGTCACATTTCGGTCAGGGATGCATATTTTAAGAGCCTTCATGACTAAATGAATAAAATACACTGTTTTCTGCCGCAATCCAAAACAAAGACATACATTTGGCTTGCATATTTTCAAAAGCAGTATATCTGATTTCAGCACTGTTTTTCAGATAAACAAGAATGCTCACTTAGCATGTTTATTAAATATCTGCAAACAACATATTGTGCCATTTGTATGCTTTAGAAATGTATGTTTACATACAACACCTTAAATTTATCATGTAATGAAGATCAAATGTCTCCAGAAATATAGCAATATCGATAACTATTTTTGGTCCACATGATATAAACAGCTCACAAATCTAACATAATAAAGTATTTTGAAAATATTTAAATACATAAAGGTTTCTGTGAGATTTAAGTTTAGGTGTAGGGGATTAAACAATACAGTTTGTACAGTACACAAGTCATTACATATAGGAAGTCCCCATACAGATAGATACACAAGTGTAAGTGAATTAGAACAACTTTATGATATTGCAATAAAAAAACAAAAGCAAACCACAATTATGTTAATATTTGTACATTTAGCAGTATAATACTTTTATGAACACACATTTCTCTAAATATTAAATTACTGATTTACTGTATTGGAATGGGGCAGCATGATGGCTTAGTGGTTAGCACTGTTACCTCACAGCAAGAACGTCACTGGTCTGAGTCCTGCCTGGGCCAGTCGACATTTCTGTGTGGACATGTGGACATGTTTACATGTTCTCCTCTATTCGTGTGGTTTTTTCCAGGTGTTCCCCACAGTCCAAAGACAATCACTATAGGTGAACTGAATAAACTAAATTGTCTGTAGTGTATGAGTGTGTGTGAATGAGTGTGTGTGTGTGTGGGTGTTTCCCAGTACTGGGTTGTGGCTGGAAGGGTATCCCCTGCATAAAACATATGCTGGAATGGTTGTCAGTTTATTCCGCTGTGGCGACTTCTGAAATTAAGACTAAGCCGACGGAAAATGAACGAATGCATTGGATTGTATTGGATTCATTGTACTGTATTGCTTTGGAGTAATTTAATTTTGTCCAATGCTGTTATTACATTATGTTGTTTATTACTTCTGGAATTTTCCAGAAAGGGATCATGGGTGAACAGGCCCTTTTGGAAAATACAGATACATTTGTTTCGACAATTTTCCGGAAAGATAGGTTGTAACATTACAAGTAATTAGCCAGAATTCAGCTCTGTGTGAATGTCGAAGGAAAATTGCCAGAAAGAGCGTGTTCATGCTTAGAGCGAGACATCTACTCTGACCAATTAGAACATTCAGACGCATTCACATCCACGCTGTTTATGAAAATAAAAGCCTTTGAATATTTTTCCAGACACATTTAGCTGCTAGATGTTAGTCCTTCTTAACGCCAACTGTTTAAAAAAAGATCTGTAAAAAGCTTATGATAAACCGCTGTTTGTTTACCTTCAAGCTCTGCTTCAGTTGCTTGACGCGTGTGCACGTGAAGTAGCCGGTGAGCGCCAGCACACACACATATTATGTACATCTTGACATGTCAAAGTGTTCCTCCATATGTTTTCATCGTAGTTGTTTACAATACTTATCCATCCACAGAATTTGTAATGTAGTCAAATGTGTAAAAGTTTAGCTGCGGTTCGCATTTCTGCCTTTGGATGTCTCTGGGACAAAGCAGCTGCATGAATGCTAAAGCTTTAAATGAAAGTGAAACCATGAACAAAAGCCCGACCCCTTCTATGTTTACAAAAATCACAGCTGTTTAGAGGTCATTTCTGGTTAATGACGTCAGAATTTACCGGTATTTTGGAATGGATGTGTGAATAGTCTTTTCCAGAAAAACTCCAGAACATCCTTCCCTGTGTGAACAGCGCTTTTTTGAATTCATCTGTAAAGTTGTTCTGGAAATTTTCCAGATATTTACTGGTATCGTTGTGTGAAAGAGGCTAATGTTAACGCAATTTAATCTTGACATTTGTTCAAATGATGCTCGTCTTTATTATGCAAACGTCAATCTTGCATGATTCTGACACTTTTAAGGAGAAAGAAAATATGTTAATCCAGTAGTTAAATATGAACGAAACACCATGATGCTATATTGGATGGTGATTCCCGTTCATTTCTTTGTCAATGCCTAGAAAAGACTTTCTGAAACTGTCTTTGGAAAAGCCTCCGATTCCGAGAAGCAAGTGTGTGGAGTCAGCATTTATTTTCAAAGGCCTTTGGCTAATGGGATGGACGTATTTGAGAGCTCAAATCAATGTCACAGGCAAGTCAGGATTTGTTGCCAGGTCTCTGTCTCAAAATCAGCCTACAATAACCTGATGAACACACTGTAGGGAATACTCCCTTTATAAAAAAAGAAAAAAAATCTAATAATCAAAGACTTTGGCTCAAGATAATGAAGCTGACACCAAACGTGACGATTCTTTAATTCCTTGACCTCCTTTAAAGTAAAGCAGAGTGCGAACGCCTGATCTCAGTTGTTTGTATAATCATTACCTCTTCTTGTAGTCTTTCTTTTTTCTTTGAAGTGTTCACAGTCCAGTGTTCCTTGGCTAGGATATGTTAGTTTAAGCCAGTCTTTCTTGTGGTTTTCCGGGCTGGCTATTAAAGCATGCACTTTTTTCTTTCCCCCGTCAGTGTTTACGTTTGCTAAACTTGTGGGATATTAGCAATGTCTTTAATATTTTCAGTTGTTTCCTTGGCCATACAGCGGATTACTCATCTTCTCCTTGGCAATTCCAGCATTTCTTTTATTTTTTTTTTACGTTTTTGCCTTTTCTACTCTTCAGTAATGGCTTTTCCAATCCAGTCATTAAATGCTTTTATATCTGTTTGTGCAATAATGTTTTGTTCTGCTTTAGTCAAAGAGCCAAATCGTAAAGTTCTCTGCCAGTAGGGCAGGAAGACTATGGCACCATCACTGTCTTTCGCATCTAACGCCATTTCTCGCTCTTGCTTGACGCATCTTGCCAAAGCCAACCGCTCAGCAGCTTGTGAATGTACATGACGGTCGATTTTTTACAATGACAGTCCCTTTGAAGACTGATGAATTATCCACCTTTGATCTGATATTAGTTTAATACAGAGCGCAGTGTGTGGCCTGAGGATAACGAGCCCACCTTCTGAAGATTCATTGCATGACATTAGAATGTCCTGCATTTATATATGCGTAGATATTAATCTTAAACACATTCTGCTCTCCAAACAATGAACTTTAAAGACAGTCGTCCATTTTTCATTTGCATCTGGAGCCAGACTGGAATTTCTTCAACCCACTTTAGGCCTCTTTTTCTCATGTATAGTACGTTTTGAGAGCTTATAAACCTGAGCGGCAGTAAAATATGAGATAAATACATGATCACATACACGGTCTGTTCCAAAACCTTGCAAGCTGCCTTTATGTCTACTGCATGCATATCAGCCGAAGTGAAAGTAACATTAAGGAAACTATGATAACCCATACAGGTTAATAGACAACCATTAGAAGCAGCCCAGCCAGCATTTTTTTGTTTTTAAAAGATGTTTAATAGATGTGTAGTAGACGTCTAAACATAGTTATCTTGGCTAAAACAAGGTTAAATTGGGCTGTCAGTGAAAATCTAATAGAGATCAATGAATAGACCAAAACTAGACTAGTCATCAAATAAACAGATATGAATGAATACACAAAAATCTGTTTATTTGACGACTAGTCTAGTTTAGGACTATTCTTATATGTCTGTTAGATTTTCACAGACAGTCCCAGTTTAGCCTTGTTTTAGCCAAGCTGTCCACATTTAGATGTCTATTAGACATCTATTAAACACAAAATTGTTTGCAGGAAGGTAACAGGCATACACGCAAAACAATTGGGACACATTTAGATGTGGATACTAAGAGTGGAAAAGAGCATTGTTAATTTTGAACTCCTGCTGATACTAAGATACCCAAAAACTACACATAGATACTAAAAAACACAATTCTTTAAGGACTCAAAACTAACCTCCAAAAATAGATTTTCCAAAAGATTTTTTCAATAAACATGAGAACTGCGTTTCAAAATTAAAATGTGGCTCAGGGGCTTTAATATGAATGTATCTTTGAAAATAAAAAATAGCATCTATGGAAAAATTTCAATGTAATTTAATAATTTCTGTGAAGCGTTATAAAATACCATTATCAGAGAAATGGTTAATTCGGATGCCCCATAAGTGCCTTTTGTGAAGCAATTTGCTTTTACAATAAGCTTGTCTCTACTGTGTTTCTTCAAATACAAATTCAAACTATATATATATATATTAGACCCCCTTCACATGTTTTTTTTTTCTTTTTTAAATATTTCCTAAATTATGTTTAACAGAGCAAGGAAATGTTTACAGTATGTCTATTATTTGATAATATTTTTTTCTTCTGGAGAAAGTCTTTTTTTTTTATTTCGGCTAGGATAAAATTCAGTTTTTATTTTTTTTAACAAACACTTTAAGGTCATAGTTATTAGCCTTTTAAAGCTTTTTTTCGATAGTCTTCGTAAAAACTTTCTTCAATAGTCAATATATATATATATATATATATATATATATATATATATATATATATATATATATATATATATATATATATATATATATATATATATATATATATATATATATATGCATATATTTGCATTTGAAGGAACACAGTAGACAAGCTGATTGTAAATGCAAATTGCCTCTGCAATGTTACCGGCAATGTGTGAAATCTGCCATTCTATAGAATGCCTAGGAAATGTATAGAATGGCTAAAAATCAAACGTGAAAATATAACATAATTGCTACTTATACATACAGAATGCCGAGTTGCCATGCGGCAAAGTATATAACTGGCCTACCCCCACTATTTTACCTGCCACTGATGCTGGTGGTGACTCTTGGGTCATTGTTTAATGATGGCGATTGAAGCAAGTGAGTGTTGAACGTTATTGTAAGACTACCACATCACAGACAATATTGCCATAATTCTTCTCACAACATCAGTGTATATTATCCATCTGAGGTTCTTCACTAATTTGTGAAATATGAATGTGCAAGACCAAAGTGATAAATTTGAATTGTCTTTGAGTGAAAGAAGAAAATTAAGCACAATTCTAAATGTCATTCCAGTCTTACCTACAGTAGCAAATACTTCAGTCTCAGTTCTGCTGTCATTGTTTTTCCGGTGAGAACATCTAATGCTTTATTTTATATTGCTTCCACTTTAAAATATGTAATGATCAATAAAGGCTTTTGTTGTGCTGTTCTGACACTTTGCCTAAAGGATAATTGTCAGTCTATATAATGCCGAATTGTATACAATGCCTAGGAAAAATATGCAAAATCTTTACAAAACACTGATATTTCATACTTGGCTTAAAAACCATCAGGCGTTCTATACATAGGCATTCTATACAACACCGAGATTTCACACATTGTCAGTAACAATTATATACTGTAAACTAGTAGCTGATACTTTTTTAGTACCACCTTGGGTGAGGTTACAAGCGAGCCATACAATAGTGTTATGTGTATACACTGCTGATCACTGATTGGTCTGAGAGAATGTAGTGACAATTCTATTTGTCATTCTATTTGAAACATGAGACAACAAAACTGTCTTATTTAAATTGTCAGCAGCAGTCGCTGCTGTATTGTTGGTTTTATACCATTTTTATACCATTGCTTGAAAAAAAAAAACACCTAAAACTAAAGCATCATGGTTTGTAAAAGAGGTCCAGACATTCCTCTCATTTCTTTAGCTCAGACCATATTACTGACTCTGACCTTTAGTCTCGTTCATCAAGATGAACAAATCTTTTTTTCAAGAGTTAACACTATTAATAGCTAACAGCTATTGCTTGATACAATTTGCAGATTTGACATGCTGTCCCGGGAGAGAACCCGGAGCTCGGAGATATTTGAGCCCAGGGCTCCCACCTGGTCATATAGGTCTGAGATCAGTAGAAAAGGGGGAGACCAATAGAAAAGGGGGAGATGGGGGAGATCAGTAGGAAAGGGGGAGATGGGGTAGATCAGTAGGAAAGGGGGAGATGGGGGAGATCAGTAGGAAAGGGGGAGATGGGGGAGATCAGTAGGAAAGGGGGAGATGGGGTGGATAGGTTTTTTCTTTAAAAATGGAGATAAAGAAGATAGAATAATGGGATTATTTAATGGAGGCAAGAATTAGTCTGATTAGTCTAGCAATGATATCTATAGCAAATTAGACTAGCAAAGATTATTGATGCGAGACCAGCCGCGATCAATCATATCACATGCTCCTCTCGAAATTAGTTTGTAAAACTTCACTTTGTGTCATTTTGTTCAATTTGACAAAATAACATTAAAATGTTACGAGATGCTTCCAAACACATCTACAACTAGCCCAAACATTGATCACACTACAAATGTCAAAACTAGAATCCTATAAGAAAGAGAAAATAAGCATTTACTGTTTACCTGGTGCTTTTTCTATGATTAGGTCAGCTCAGCTCTTCTGACATGCCAAATTTGAGTTGTTCGTTCACATGACACAGACAGTCCTGTATTAACCAATGCACCCAGTCTGAGCTGGAAAGACCTATGATTAGTTCACTTTTTGAGTTGTTCCTTCATTCATCATGTGACAACATGTAAAGAGATGACTCGAAACTGAGGACTTGAGAGAAGAAAGGATCAAATCTTTTTCTGGCTCTAAATGCATATGACTGGCTTCTGTCTTTCACGTGATGAACGAATGACTCAAATCGAAGACTTGAGAGATGAACAGATCAAATCTTTTTACAGTTCTGATGACATATGATTGGCTTCTGTCTTTATATGATGAACGAACAACTCAAACCTGAAAGAAGACTCAAAAAACGGAACTAATCTCCTTCAAATGAACTAATCTCCTCCTCCACCTGCACAAATGTGCGCAACCACGAATGAACGAATCACTCCCTGAGAGGACTCAACGTTCCCAAATTGTTTAAGAATGACCCATCACTTCAGGTGAGTGGGCTTGAGAAACCACCTGTAGAAACACACTTCTATCTCCTAACACTACAAATAAATTATCACTTGCTATAAGTTTCTTTGTTTAATTATCACTTTTTGTGTGTATTGCCTCTTCTTGCTAAATCGCTGAATGCTCTTCAATTGTAAGCCGATTTGGACAAAAGAGTCTGCTAAATGACTAAATGTAAAAGTAGGACCAGATCCAGCTGGATGGAGTGACCCGGAATGAAAAACCTTTCTTCAGGAAGTCATGGCAGAAGAGGTGCCACAACTATAGAGATAATCCTACCCACTTGAAGAGGTACTAAACTGCAGAGGACATGCAAGCCAAGCAGAGCAAATACCTAACCATACCTTAACAGTGGTAAAGTGGCTTATGTCTGTGGGAAACTCTGGATAGATTTGATTTACTCATGCAGTTACAATGCATTCATGTCAATTTGGCCAAAAGATGTCTATAAAATCTAAAATCTTGAAACCAGGTAACATTTTGGAGGCTCTAACACCTTCAAATATTTCCTATTTCACCAGACTATTACACTTACATGTTCAGGTCTCGTCATCTGAAATCTGAGGGCTGTTATTACAACACATTCATAAAATAAAATGTTGCAGTTATTTTCAAGTCAATTCATTTTTAATCCAAATGTGCAGCTTAAATACACCTTTATGTTGGTGCGAGACAAATGTCCTCCTACTATGTGAATCCTATTAAAGGATTTTCATCATGCAGTGCAAAACACCTGTCAACATACCGCCGTCTTGAATTACAGAAAAGATGTGTGACTAGAAGGCGAGTAAATGAGAAAAGGGATCTAATTACGCTGCCTGCAACACGCAGACTTCAGACCTACGGACATTAACCTCTTTGTAAAAACAGATTATGTGAACATTAGAGAGCTATTCGTTATATTTGTTGGGGTCTGGTGGTGGACCCTAATTGCATACATTGCATTCAGGATGTGCATTTAAGGTCATGGGTTTCTGTTAGTTAATGTGAGAGTGTGTTGCTAGTGCCACACTCTACTCTTTAAGATAGAAAATGTTGGCCCAATCACAATTCCACCCCTTAGCCCTTCCCCTTACCCCTATCCCTCGTTTTGCGCATTCCTGTGAAGGGGTAGGGGTGTCCCGATTCTCTTTAGCTTGAAGGTGTAGGGCTAAGGGGAAGGGGTGAATACCCCTTCAAACTAAGATTTTTCAGGACCACACTCGAAACCAAGGGGTAGGAAAATTTCCCAGAATACACCAGCTACAATGGCTGGTAGTTACACCCAGAAGTAAGAAGATCCACAAATTAGTATTTTTTGTCATGATTACGAATTTTTACAAAAGCAAACACATGCTTTAATATATCTGTAACCGCGTACGTGTTTTACCATCATGCTTTTAAAATAATGCTAAAACAAAAAAAACGTTAAATTTTGCAATCTATGATCCATAATCATAAATCCTGTACAGCAGTCCCACAACATTCTGACACTCCATGACACTGGAATACCCTGTCAGAAAAGTCTAGTGGCTGGGAATAAGCTTTTTACAGTGTCTGCTATAATGTTAATGTTGTTTTTGGTGTGTTTACATAGATGAATATGGCCACTGTGTAAATACACAGTACATTAAGATCTTATTGCCACATTAGATCATTAAGATAACATAATATATGCCTTCAGTAATTTCCTGAAGATAAAAACTAAAAAATAAAGCATCTGGAATCACTACAGCAGTCGTGATCATCTTATCTCATATGAAGCAAGAGATCGCAATGACGTGTGCAGGTGTTGTAGTGCTGTACCATTTCATAGGGGTAAATTTTGAAGCCCGTCCCCTTCACACTCGGTTTTAAGGGCCAAGGGGAAGTTGGAGGGGTACAAAAATAGAATTGGGTTTGGGCCTTTATGTTTACGTGTATGCATTTGCCAGATACTTTTAACCAAATGGCTTACATTTCAATCAAGATAAACTGTAGTATTTGTTGGGGTCTGGTAGAGGAAACTAATTACATACATTGGATTCAGGATATGCTTTTTAGATAGCTTTGAATCGAAGAGATGACCATGGTGTTGCTAGCGCCAGGCTCTACTGTTTAGGATACAACCTTTTTATGTTTGTGTGTATGCATTTACCAGATACTTTTAACCAAATGGATCACGTTGCATTGAAGATATAGACTTTATCACTTCATAAGTTACATGGAAATCAATCAAAAGACTAAACATAATTTCTGATTATAAAATTCTAAGAAAATTATTAGCATCCTACTAATATTTGGCTATGAGAAACCATCGAAGGGAAAGTTCACCCACAAATGAAAATGTACTCCCCCTTAAGTGGTTATACACTTTTATGAGCTTCTTTCTTCTGTTGAACACATTAGAATATATTCTTTAGAAAGCTGAAAACCTGTAACCAATGACATCCATGGCAGGAAAAAATAAATAAATATATTTTGGAAATCAATGGTTACAGGTTGTCATCTTTCTTCAAAATATCATCTTGTGCATTTATCAGAAGAAAAGGTTTAGAGCAGGGGTGTCCAAACTCGGTCCTGGAGGGCCGGTGTCCTGCAAATTTTAGCTCCAACTTGCCTCAACACACTAGCAGGGATGTTTCTAGAAACCCAAGTAAGAGCTTGATTATCTAGCCCAGGTGTGTTTAATTGGGGTTGGAAGTACACTTTGCAGGACACCGGCCTTTCAGGAGTTTGGACACCCCTGGTTTAGAGAGAAAATGATGGCAGCATTTTCATTTTTAACTAAGGGTGAACTATGCCTCATACTATACATATTTATGCATTTGGCAGAAAGGTTTATACAAACTATTTACATTGCATTCAAGGTATCCCAATTATCAGTTTATGCCATCCCTGTGAATCAAGCCATTGTGTTTGCTAGAGCTATGGTTTACTGCTTCATCGAAGCAGTAGTATATCCTAGTATATCCTAGTATATCCTTCACACGAAGGCAGTAATATATCCATTTACATCACGTGTACATATTTTGGAGACAATTTTGAATTCCATTTTATTTTCCAGTTTGTGCATGGGACTGAACTGGCATTGCTAATTAGAAGAAAATAGAAATACAAATAGGCACAACAATTAGTTAATAGGATCTTTATTAAGTTTTGTGTTGTCCTAGAATTCTATACACACCGTTCATCTCTCTGGTGAAAAATGACCTGCCTTTAATAAACTTCTGAAATAAAGCAGCCAAGTTTAATTTCATTTAACTTAAGTAAAGGGCCTATTATATATATATAAATATATGTGCCAGTAGGTTTTGTGGTGTAAAAATGTGGTGTTAAACCTCAAAGGACAGCCGTTGTACATATATACTTTGTATGTATATTATTTAAATAATTGAATATAATTAAATATATATACACACACACACACACACACACACACACACACACTGGCCATTTTATTAGGTACACCAGTCCAACTGCTCGTTAACTCAAATTTCTAATTAGCCAATCACATGGCAGCAATTCAACGCTTTTAGGCATGTGGCATGGTCAAAGACGATCTGCTGCATTTCAAACTGAGCATCAGAATGGAGAAGAAAGGTGATTTAAGTGACACTGAACGTGGCATGGTTGTAAGTGCCAGATGGGCTGGTCTGAGTATTTTAGAAAGATCTACTGGAATTTTCACACACAACCATCTCTAGGGCTTATAAAGAATGGTCCGAAAAAAAGACGAAAAAAGATCAAATTTCAACCTGTTGTCCATGATTGACCTACTCACACCTGCAGCTTCTCCAGGATAGACATCCAGAGCTCTTTGCACAAGACGTTTGGCCAGAGAAGAAATGGTGGTGAGCCTGGTTTCTTTTGAGGTTTTTTTTTTCTTCACTTTTGTCAATTGGTAAAGTTTTTTTCCTTGCCACTGGCTTGCTTGAATTTGGGACTTGTGGAGCTGTACATCAATGGATTTCGTCTTTAGCGTTTGGACTTTCAGCAGTGAAAATTAAACCACACTTACCTGAATAAACTGAACTTCCACTCTGAAAACTGGACTGACAGTTTCAATTTACTAGAACTTCTATGTTAAGCTGCTTTGACACAATCTACATTGTAAAAGTGCTATAAAAATCAAATAAACATGATTTTTCATAGCTACCTATACTCTTCCACAACCAATATTAATATGCATTAGATGGAAGAACTCCAGGATATTCTACAAAATGACTCCAATGAAAAATGTCATTTATAGCACCACAAGTTCTAGAAAAGGATGATAAAAATGTTTATTTTGGAGTGAACTCTTTTACAACCAAGGGTACGAGAGCAAGTGCAGGTCAAATGTGATCCCACCAACCCTGCTGCTGTCAAGTTCATCAGAAACTTCAGCCAGCACCCTAAGCCAAAAGCAGTGTAGCGGCCTGGCAGCGGCCGCTGGCGAGGAGGCTGATTAGCTCTGCAGGCATTAGAGGATTATTACCTGATTGGTGGCTCTCGGAGCGGCAACCTGACGAGCTCCTATATTCCGATGTGTCTGAATCCCACGAGGCCATCGTTCCTGGAATTAAGGGTTCATGTGGCGCTTGATCTCCCAGTGCCAGGTGCAGGGGAACCCAGAGGTGGAGTGTGCTAGGATTTATGAAGAAATTTGAGTATCTGCAAGAGCGTCAAGTCAATCCCAGTACAAGGCATGCACACGCTGGCACGCTAGCATGCGCGCACACAGATTCACAGGTCAAGTGCGCAAGGCCATTTTTGTCATCTAATCTTCTCGACTGGAGAGTGAATAAAAATATTTGATAATGCCAGTGCTGTTTCACAATCCCGCAGTTGCGTAAATTAAACCGGTAAAAGCCAAATAATGAAATTACAAGTCAAAGGTATAAGCCTCAAGCCACGTTTGCTAATCATCTTATCATAATCCTGTGAAAAATGTCGTAACTGATCCAAAAATCAGATTGGGGCAATAATGAGAAATCAGATATGCAAGAAACTTGAATCCAGTACATACCTTGATGCTAAAACTCTCCTGCTCTGCAGTGCATTTTCATGTTTGAGTTGGTTTCAGTGATGTTCAAGACTAATTTAATTTGCAAGTCATTGAATTTTGGATAAAGAATATGCATTTCGGTAGTGTTTCAAGTGTTTACACTTAGCTGATGATTGATTATAAAGCTTGTTTGGCATGCTGTCCTGAGAGAGAGCCCTGAGCTCATAAAATCCTCAAGCCCGGGGCTCCCTCCTGTTCGCAAGGCGAGAGGGGAGTTGAGCTCAGGTATAGATCTCGAGAACTCCCGTGCTGTAGTAGCTAATGAACAGAGATTGCTCTTAAGAAGTAACTACTTACTAGGAGCATGTCTATGGTGCCGATTTGGATTACTCAATTAACTTAAGTTGCATGTTTTTAGACGATGGGTGGAAACCGTGGAACCCGGTGGAAACCCACGTGAGCACTGGGAGAATGTGTAAACTCTTGGTAAGGACTAGAACCAGTGACGTTCTTGCTGAGGCAACAGTGCTAACCACTGGGCCCCCGTGCCACCCATCTAAGAAAGGAGGAGGAGTAGGGGTGGAAGGGGGATTTCAAAACAAAGATGGCTGTTATATGGAACATTGGGTACTCATAGTGGCTTAGGAATCTTCTGATTGGTGAATCATAAATTGAAAAATGTGGGACCAGCCACAAGCAATCAAAAGCATGTAATCCTCTTGAAATTAGTTTATAAATAAACTCCACTTAGAACTTATCTTGGGTTCAGACATATTTCCTAGCTGACAAATCTGAATTCTTGGATGAGTCCAAAGCTTCATCAGTGCAAACCACAGGAGTGCAAATACTATGAAACAGACTAATTGTCTGCCATGTTTTGGAAATACGTCTGCTTTGTTGATGTTTGAGCGTCATACTGAAAACTCAACATCTATACTGTGCACATGATCATTAAGCTTGGTCGTGGATTATTTGACTGCAAATGATAGTACATGTCAGAGTCTCATAAAGGCCTTTAAAAGTGGCTTGCTTCACCAGCCAGCTTTACCTGGATTTGAGAAAGCCTTGTTTTTCCATCTGCTCCCACACTTATTTATGTCCTTTCTTTCCTTACTTCCTCTAACTTCCCATGACTTTTTCCCAAAAACCTGATCTCAGCACCAGCCCAACCTCCATCCCTTCCCGTTACCCAGCCCATCCCAGCATGTCTTTGTTCCAGCGCATGATGTAATGCTCCAACAAGCTCTCTGGGACCTGGGAGATACAAGCCTCGACAAAGGGAACCAGATCTCTTTTCATGCATGAGATCTAGATAGAGGAGCATGTTTCAACAAAGTGCGGAGAGAAGGAGAGGGCGAGAGCGAGCGCGTTAGAGCGAGCGAGAAAGCCACTTGTGTATAAATACTGATTACAGCGATAATGACTTAGATGAGTGTAGCATAATAAGCTCTTGATTGGTCCCCCTGCATTACATTACAGTGTCACAGGAAAAGAATTTTAAACACTGGTCAGGTTGGAGCATTAAGGTGTAGTTTGTCTCTCATCTCATCATTTGATCCACACATGCATCCACCAATTGCCCCCTGCTAGATCATGGTTTATTTTTATCCTGAGCTCTGAGGGAGCGGGCGAGGAGCGATCTAACCGCTGTTTTGACATTTCCGACCAAAACAAAGCGATTTCTCACAAATAAATTGACATTGTGTAAACTGTGTTGGACACGCATGGATTGGAAAGATCACAGAGCCTGTAATTTGCTCCGGAACAAATTGATTGGGTCTCCGGAACTGGATAGGCCACATATTTTAAAGGATTCTCATCCGGATCTAGTGTATGTGTTTAATAGAGAAAAAAAAAAAAAAAAAAAAAATTCACAAATTAGAACATAGTTAGCTTTTTAAAGACTAAATATTTTTTAATAACTAATTTATTTTGTCCACCTTACCAGTTATTTTATGAGACACTAGTAAACAGCTTAGTGCAATGGAAAGGCTTAATTAAGTTAGATTAGGTTAGGTTAGGCAAGTCAGTGGACAACAGTGGTTTGTTCTGTAGCCAATCAAATAAAAAAAAATTCTAATGAGGCTAATAATAATAATAATAATAATAATAATAATCTAAAAATACAAACCAAAATCAGAAAAAGTTGGGCCAGTACGGAAAATGCAAAAAAAAAAAAAAAAAAAGAAAGTAGTTTAAATTTACTTTGACTTGTATTTCATTTCCGACAATATGTTACACAAAATATTTCATGTTTTGTCTGGTCAGCTTCATTTCATTTGTAAATATACATCCTTACCTGGTATTCAGACCTGAATTATGATTTAGTACAAAAGCAGCATCCAAGAAAGGTTTAGTCCTTTAGGAGCAAAGATGGGCCGAAGATCGCCAGTTTGCCAACAAATATGTCAGAAAATGATAGAAAAGTTCAAAAACTTAACATTTAAAGTCTTAAAAGTACCATCCTCACAGTTTCATATGTATATAGTTTGGGTAATTAAAAAAAGGTAGACTGGGTGCCACAATATGGGTTTAAAAAAGTACATCATAGAATTATACCTGAAAAGCTACAAAGCATTTTTTAGTGTACTGTTTTGATTGTTCTTAATGTCCTTGAATCATTAATGTAACCTTTTTTGGAATTTTTTTGTATTTTAAAATTGTATTTATTTATTTATACAATTTCTGGATCCTGATGTTTGGTTGTTTTGTGTACCCATTGTGGAAAACCCATTATACTATTAATCTGTACGCAAATTTGGAAACTGCAATAAAAGCTAAATGAAAAAAAAAAAAGAAAAGTTAAAAAAAATGTTCCTCAAAGAAAAATAGGAAGACATTTGGAAATTTTACTTTCAACAGTACATAACATAATCAAAAGATTCAAGGAATCTGGAGGAATTTCAGTGTGTAAAAGACAAGGGTGCAGAACTATGCTGTATTACTGTGATCTCCGATCCCACAGGTGGCACTGTGTAAAGAATTGTCATTCATCTATGAGCGATATTACCACATGGGCTTAGGACTACTTTGGTACCACAACATGTAGTTACATCCACAAATGCCAGTTAAAACTGTACTGTGCCAAACAAAAGCCCTATGTTAACAGTGTCCAGGAGTGTTGTCGACTTCTCTGGGCTCTGAGGCATCTGGGATGGACCATCACATAGTGGAAACTTGTACTGTGGTCAGATGAATCAGTGTTTAATGTATTTTTTGGGAAAACACTGTGTGCTCTGGACCAAAGAAGAAAAGGATTATTCAGACTGCAACAAATCCAAAAGCCAGGGTCTTTCATGGAATGGGGTTATATCAGTGTCCTTGTCAAAGGTAACTTGCACTTCTGTAGTGGCACCATTATTGCTGAAATGTACATAGAGATTTTGGAGCAAAATATGCTGCCTTCAAGAAAATCTTCTTTTCCAGGGAGACCCATGCATATTTTAACAAGACAATGCAAACCCACATTCTGCACACATTACAAAGTACTTGACTGGCCTGTCTGCAGTCCTGACCTCCAATTGAAAATGTGTGGCGCATGTTGAAGCGCAAACCTTAAGACTTGCTGGAAGAATAGGACAAAATTACACCTGAAACACTTCATCACTTGGTGTCTTCAATGGCAGCATTACAAAGTGGTAATTTACTGTATCATCTTTTTTTTATGTGATGCAAGAACCAAAAGTGGATGTAACTGACTGAGAATCAGCTTGTGTTTCTTATTTAATTATCTCATAGACTTTTAATTTAAAATTACAAAGTACAGAGTTGTGTGGGGTTGAAACTTTTATTATGAAAACCATACAGAGTAACCAGGAAGACAAAATGGCTGCACCTCATGGCAAGTGAAGTAGAATTTGTTTCCCTGCTTCAGTTATATTTATCTGGTTCCAAGTAGCATAACAAGATGCCATAAGAAGTTCCTCTTTTTTGTAACAAGCAGCCAATGAAGTAAGTTCACTCATATGATATGTGTTGTTTGTGAATTTTGTTGTTATATAGCAGAAAACATGTATGTGACAGTGCATGTACAAAACTCAAGTTGTTAAAGTTTACTCTGTTTCAAGGATTCACGAAGATAATGTGTATATTTATGTATTGATGTTCTTTGTATTCTGTTTTACTTTGTGTGTATTCAGTTTTCAAGGCATTTCGAGTTGGTTGGTCATATTCATGGTGAACCAGTCAATAAATCGCCAGTCATCAGAGAATCCTTTGTGCTCGTGAAATTACTGAGGGGAGCTACAGTGGAATATGAGTTTATTAAAAAACAAATCATGAGGAACACATTAAATAATATGTTGAACTGTCTGCAATGAAGTACAAATTAATTTAGAAATCACTACTTTCTTTTTATATTAGCGTTTTCCATACTGTCCCAACTTTTTCGATTTGGGGTTGTAGTTATGTGAATGACACTGAGCACATTCTATATGTAATATTGTGTCTCTGCTGGGAAAAGTTGTTCATCTTATGATTTTGTCATCCTTAAGCATACTTATGTTTGTGTTTTTGTCTGTGGATCAAAGGTATGATGTGTAGATATTAGTACTTAGAGAAAAAAAACATCATATAACACTACAAATTAATTAAATATTGTGAAATGCTACTGTAAAATGCTGAAATTATTTTTACGGTTACTACTATTTTTAACAGTATTTTTTTTTACCATAAATTTGACCTTTTTATTTTTAGTGTATACTTTTTTTCTGTCAAATAAAAAAAAAATAAAAGAACCGAAAGGATTTAAATCCCTGCAAATTTACCAAGAAGTAAAACAATCTCCCAGCGTAGTACAATAAAATCCAATCATGTCCAAGATGCAGTACTTTCTCATAAGTTACTATAGGAAACTCATCCAGCACAGTACTAACGCCACGTCAACACACCACCCGAACAACTTTGGCCCACAATGGAATCTGGAAACTCTAGAAAGTGTGAACGAATATAGAGCTCTTCCTATTGACAAGTGCAAAAATAGGAAAGTTGGAGGATGGAATAACAGAGCACCCCTGGACGCCATCTGCAAAGTGTGGAGGTCACTGCCTCACGCTCTGTGCCTTTAGATATAGTCATTACTTGCAGAGATTTTAATATATTGCGAGTCCTGTACAGCTGTTCCTCCCAGACTTGTAAAACAACCATCTTACCACTAGTTTACCTAAAATGTGCTGCTGCTCAGTGCTCTGCAGGTCCACCCCCACGGCCCGTTAGGCCACTTGCTGGGACCCATAAATCCATAGACACGCTGAATTCTGTTTGAAGGCAGCGCATAGTCGCAGCCTTCGAGAAATAGGTGTTTTTTCTGTGGCTTTATATAACATTTTGTCAAGTCTTTGCTGTGGTCTATTTGCTGTGGTTTATCTGGAGTGCATTAGCGTTGTGTGCTGAGACTGGCTGACGGCTTTGACACGAGGCGGACAGAGAGGAGTGTTTGTGCATGCCTTCTGACATTCACCATGTGGACAAATGCAGATTAACGTTTTCATTCTATCCTCCATTGTTTTTTATTTTCTTCTACACATACAGAATGGCTCTGCATATTACATTATGGAATGCCTGCAGGTTATGGTTAGGAATAATATATTCCAGAGTAGAAGATACTAAGAGGAATAAAATAATAATGACAAATCTAAGAAGTATTCAAACTGAAATGTTACCTTCAAAATCAAAATGTACTGTTTATTTTGCTTCCTTGTTAACGAAGAGTTTGTTTACATGGTCACCAATAATCCAATTTTAATATGATTAAAGCCCCAGTTAGATCACACACATTTGTCACAGTTTCGGCATAATTTCCTTGACGTAAAGTGTCGTGGGGGTTCGTAAACGACAAATGGGCATCCTGACACAAGATTCATGTGCACTGTAAAAAATAAACGTTATTTTACAGGTAATTGTCTGTATTTTTTTACTGTATTTTCCAGTTTATTCATTAAACAGTGAAATACACGTTGTTTTTATCCTTTTTTTAAATGTTTCCAAAATTATGTTTAACAGAGCAAGGAAATTTTCACAGTATGTCTGATAATATTTTTTCTTCTGGAGGAAGTCTTATTTGTTTTATTTCAGCTAGAATAAAAGCAGTTTGTAATTTTTTTAAACCCTTTTAAGGTCAATATTATTAGCCCCTTTAAGCTATATTTTATTGTCTATATATTTCTATTGTTTACAGAACAAACTCTTAATACAATAACTTGCCTAATTACCCTAACCTGCCTAGTTAAGGTGTGGTCACACTTGACTTTTCCTCCCATAGACTTCCATTCATACGCACACGAATACGTCAGACCGGAAACGCGGGGTCATGCGTTAAGTTTCGCAGGTTGCTGCGGTGCAAAGTTCAAGCTTGGTGAACTCTGACCTGCAAAATCGCATCACTTGACTGCGTGAGACCCATCGAGGATCAAAACAGGACCTCTCTGGACAGAAATTTAAAGCATGGAGCAATCACTCACTTTTTTAAATGTCTAATCATCTTGTTTAATCCCACCCATTTTCGCAGCGCCACACGACAGAATTTCGCACACACAAAGCCCGGTGTGACCGTAGCTTTAACCGTATTGACCTAGTTAAGCCTTTAAATGTCACTTTAAGCTGTATAGAAGTGTCTTGAAAAATATCTAGTCAAATATTATTTACTATCATCATGGCAAAGATAACATAAATCAGTTATTAGAAATGAGTTATTAAAACTATTATGTTTAGAAATGTGTTGAAAAAATTTCTCTCAGTTAAACAGAAATTAGGGGGCTAATAATTCTGACTTCAACTGTACTGTACATGTAAAATCCCTATGATCTCTAAGAATTGCATATAGAATTTTGGTAATTCTGAAATCATTTTTTAGAAAAACTACAGCCTGTGTTCCATCTACTTTTATTAATACTTATGTATGAGACATGTTTTATTTGCACTATGGCTAAATTTAATGTAAGTCCTTATTAAACTTTGTCAGTTATTAAACATTCCTTTAATATTA
>NC_079443.1:48164979-48172479 GCF_903798145.1 Danio aesculapii | reverse complement strand
TACTTTCGGCTTAGTCGCTACAGCGGAATGAACCGCCAACAATATCCAGTATTAACTTACGCAGCGGATGCCCTTCCAGCCGCAACCCATCTCTGGGAAATTATATTAATATAATAATAATAATAATAATAATAATAATAATAATAATAATAATAATAATAATAATAATAATAATAATATAACAACAATATTAATAATAAAACATCCTTTATAAATAAATAAATTATATTCATTATTATTATTACTATTATTATTATTATTATTGCTATTGTCATTTTTTTTATTTTTAGAGAGTCTGGTTTCTCTCAAGGTTTTTTTTTTCGTCACTTTCGCTAATTAGTGAAGTTTTTTTTCCCTCTCCACTGTCGACACTGGCTTGCATGGTTCGGGATCTGTAGAGCTGCGCATCGTTGGATTTGCTCTTCAGTGTTTGGACTCTCAGTAGTGATTATTAAACCACACTGAACTGAGCTAAACTGAACTGAACTTAAACACTACAAACTGAACTACACTGTTCCTATTTACTATTTACTATGACCTTTTATGTGAAGCTGCTTTAAATTGAATTGAATATGTATGTATTTATTTTATGATGTTTTGTTATTATTATTATTATTATTATTAATAATAATAATAATAATAATAATAACGGTGACGCAGTGGCGCAGTAGGTAGTGCTGGCGCCTCACAACAAGAAGGTCGCTGGTTTGAGCCTTGGCTGGGTCAGCTGGCGTTTCTGTGTGGAGTTTGCATGTTCTCCCTGCGATCGCGGCGTGGGTTTCCTCCGGGTGCTCTGGTTTCCCCCACAGTCTTAAGACATGCAGCACAGGTGAATTGGGTAGGCTAAATTGTCCATAGTGTATGAGTGCTGTGAATGAGTGTGTATGGATGTTTTCCAGACATGGGTTGCAGCTGGAAGGGCATCCGCTGAACATGTGCTGGATGGTTGGTGGTTCATTCCGCTGTGGTGACCCTGGATTAATAAAGGGACTAAGCCGAAAAAGAAAATGAATTAATGAATAATAAAAATAACAGTTGTTGTAGTTTATTTATTTATTTATTTACATATTTGTATTACTGTTTTTGTTTGTTTGTTTGTTTGTTTGTTTTTCATCAGGATGCAAATAAAATCAGAATTAATGCAATTTCTGGATTTTTGTTTTTAAAGAAACTGTACAAGGAATTTTTTTAGTGCTGATTTCTATTGTAAACCAAAATAAATAATTGTTTAATTGAATGTATTACTTGCTCTATTTTTGTAATTATTTTTAAAAGTTTAATCACAAATTGTGGTCTATTTGGTTTTTTTTTGTGTGATTTATGTCTAAAACATGTCTAAAATAGCCCTTTTCATATAATGTTTCGTTTGACGTCCTGAGGTCTGACAATCAGTTAATTTTCTTTCTTTCTTTCTTTCTTTCTTTCTTTCTTTCTTTCTTTCTTTCTTTCTTTCTTATGGCTAAACATGCAGCTGCCATTTTTGAAAAGAAAAAAAAAATCACTTAATTTCCCTGTTTAGTTTCCCTATTTTTACCCTTTTCCTGGAAAGCTCCTTTTGTTTTTCATTTCCATTCCTGTGGATGGTTGACACTTCAATAAACATCGTCCTCAAACCAAAATTGAACTCAGTGAACTGTGTCGCGTACTGAAACTTGCCGAGTTGACAAGATTCGGGGCCAACTTCCAGTTCTCATATAAAGGAACTCTTCACCTTTCAGGCAACAGAGTCTCGAGCTCCACAAGGGTTATTTTCACAACAGCACACTGCTTCCCTTTCATTTGGAAATGACAGGTTGAGCATTGTTCTTTAGAGACTATTACTCATGTAAACTCAGACGGTTGTATTTTCTGCATCTACAGTCTTTGCTGTAAAATAACATAAACTATATTACAATATAAGGTTTTAACCCCTTCACTGTCAGTACTTGCTGTTAAAACTTTGCAGACCTTTCACATTCACATCATTACACACTACATGGAAAGTGCAGTAATATCTAATGGTGACTTCAACACCGACTTATTGAGTTGAGTCTAAAGTCTTCATTAAAGCTGGTTTTGGGAAAGTCTGAAGATAAAACCTGGACAATCAAAACTATATTTACATAAAAACATTAATGTTGACAATAAAAACACTTTCTAGCAGAAGGGATAATTCAAAATAGCCCAAATATTTATTAAAAAGAAACAAAAGTATGTGAGATATATAGTTTTGATTCGCATTTGAATCCTGTGAATTTTTGTATAACTGTATATAGATGAAGTAGAGCCATTTTCAGGATATTTTTTTGTTAAAATAAATGAATGATTTTTTTGGTGCTAATTCCCAGAAATTTGTGGATAATTATACATATATACATATACTTCAACTTATATACATATATACATATACTTCAACTTATATATATATATATATATATATATATATATATATATATATATATATATATATATATATATATATATATATATATATATATATATATATATAAAGTTGAAGTCAGAATTATTAGCCCCCCTGAATTATTAGCCCCCTGTTTATTTTTATGCCCAATTTCTGTTTAATAGAATAGAATAGAATAGAATAGAATGGAATAGAATAGAATAGAATAGAATAGAATAGAATAACAAAGTTGTTTGTGCAAAAGATGGCAATTGTGCATGGCTCCTAACTTTATTCTGAAATTACCACTCTAAGGTAAGACACTTGCATAAAGTAAATCCTAACTCAAAGCTTACTGGGGAGCATATGTTTTTACTGGGGCACTTTTTTTTGCACCGACTCGCCATGCTTCCCCCAGCAAGATGCCACCCTGGGAAATCCTCCATATTGCCCAGGCCTAAATCCGCCACTGCCTGGAGCATCTGACATCATGTAACTCACACATAGGGCATGCGTTCTGGCTTCCCCTACTGTAATACACATAAAACATGGATTGTCAGAAAACTCGTCAATGGCAGGGAACGGTTTTCTCTTGTTAACAGCAGGGAAAGAGTTAAACGAAACCATTTATCGATTTGACGCACATCATAATACCAGCTACACTTGTAAAGCACAAATAATGTCCTTCAATTCAGTCACATCCAGCGGCCGTCATCCTCCATCATTATAAGCTGCTTGCTTTTCTGTCTGTTCCATTGCTCCGTTTGTTAGATGTTTGCTACCACTTTCTTTTGCAGTCTGAAGCGTGTTAAATGTACAAAATGCCCAATTTGCATTCACATGTAAATCACTTGTGCTTCATCCGCATCTGCTTATCAGAGATGTATAAAGTACTAGAGACCCAGGCTTAAGTAAAAGTACAAGAGCTCTATCAAAAAGTGACTTGATTAGAAGTTGAAGTGCTCTTTAAGCACCATACTTCAGTGGAAGTACTAAAATATTCAACATTTTTTGTACTTAAGTATTGCAAGTAGTTTATTTCAAAATGTACTACGCAAGTACTGAAAGTAAAAGTACAAGTATTTTGTAATGTAGTTATTAAAGAATGCAGTCAAAAGACATCATATTGTTTTGTTTATTTTAAATAGCTTTTTTGGGGGCACGTCATTAAGCAGAACGAAACAATTACAATACTGTTTTTCTCTCACGCTTGAACCACAGATCTGAAAGCACTATTGAAACCCATTTTCAGATTGCAAATTACCGCGGTTACAGTCTGTGTGCGCATAATACGGGGTTATCACAGGTAATCCATTATAGACACAGTGGAGAAAACTTGTTACTTGTTACAACCGAGGTATGCAGAAGAGCATCTCTGAATGCAAAACATGTCCAACCTTGAGGCACTCCTGTCAGCTGAGGCTACAATTCACACAGGGTCACCAATATTAGACAATAGAAAATTGGAGAAATGTTGCCTGGCCCGATGAGCCTCGATTTCTGCTGCAGCATCCGGATGGTAGGGCAGAATTTGGATCCCTGTGTGGGAAATATTATCTTGGCACACTTTGGGCCCATTAGTACCAATTGAGCAATGCGTCAGCACCACAGCCTACCTAAGTATTGTTGCTGTCCATGTCTATCTCTTTATGACCACAATGCACCCATCTTCTGATGGCTACTTCCAGCAGGACAACATGCCATGTCATAAAGTGTGAACCATCTCAGACTGGATTCTTGAACATGACAATGAGTTCACTGTACTCAAATGGCCTCCACAATCACCAGATCTCAACCCAATTGAGCACCTTTGGGATGTGGTGAAATGGAAGATTCCCATCATTGATGTGCAGCCAACAAATATGCAGCAACTGCGTGATGCCATCATGTCAATATGGAGCAAAATCTCTGAGGAATATTTTCAGTACATTATTGAATCTATGTCATGAAGGATTAAGGCAGTTCTAAAGGGGTCCAACCAGGTACTAGCAAAGTGTACCCAATAAAATGGCTGGTGAGTGTAAATAAAACATGAAAAATGATGCGTACTATAACTTTAAGATTGGCAGGGTATTCATCTGCTGGTCGTTCCTGTATAATCCAGGGTTAGCGGTTGTGTAAATATGAAGGGTGAGTGTGGGAGTCTGTGTAGTGGGTGTGCCGGTGGCTTCAGTTGAGTCCTGCAGTCTGGATCAGGACATGGTCACTGGCACACAGCGGACAGACAGCAGCTAGAAAGCCCAGTATACTTCCGTCGAACAGAGGGTTTAGGTCAGCTAGAGGAATGCAGTATTTTTTGTTTTTAAACTCTCTCTCTCTGTGCTCTTTGATTGCAATCCTTCATCCCGAGCAGCAGTGCTTTATTTAGTACATATTTACAGTGGCTCAATCCACTGAAATCTGCACTGGTATTCTGACCGTGGCAAAAGCACTGAAGATTCTGCCAAAGGGAAACATTTTTGCCGAGCGTTTGTACACTCAGATCGTGATTTGTTTAGAGAAACGCTTTCAAAGTTCACCTGGAAAGTAATAATGGAAGAAAAAAGAATTCTTTGAACTGATTGATGGCATCCTGATGTGGTTAAAATATATTTTCCATTAAGGAACATTCTTCTTTGTTGCTTCACACCGAATTTATGCAGCACAATTCTCCACTGAGCTGAAAACTAACTTCACATGCTTAAGCTGTCTTGTGTGTCTGATTCTTTCCCAGGCTTTACCTGCTTTTAAAATGAACATTGAGCTGCAAATTCCAACATACTACACTAAAAACAATGATAGACTGTTAAGGGATGTATTGATTAAGGTACATTGATCTCTGCTCTATCGACTTTTGAGTGTGTCAGAAATAACAAAGCATATAACAAATACATGCTGCAAATTTGTCAATATTGTATTAAGGATATCTCAATCAGTGTGTCTGAATGCAAAATGCAAGATATATGGATTATAAATGTATTCATCATCACCCCACAGAGGCATACGATGTGTTTAAATTGATCTTCTGTTAGTTAAATTAACAAACGATATTTAAACAAACCTTATGCCTTTTTGGAATGATGCTGATCACATTTATAATCTGTATATCCTGCATTTTGTATTCTGACACACTTATTGAGATTTTCTTAGTACAATATTAAAAAAGTTTTTCTACAGCATCGAACAAATCTATGCTAACCATCGCTTTTCTAGCCTTTCTAAAGCACATAAAGCGCAGCTAATCTCTTTAATAAAATCCATGTTAGTTGTAAAAAAGCCATTGTTCAGTTTATGCACATTTAAAAGAGGTGTTGTACAACAATTATATTGTCTCTGATTTAGAAGAAAATGTGTGGCGTATTTAGTGAGTCGCGCCATCGCGAATCAGTTCAGTTCAGAATCAACCAAGTGAATCGATCGACCGCGAATCAGTTCAGTTTAGAATCAACCGAATGAATCAATCGAAAGTGAATCAGTTCAGGAATGGCGATGTGAAAGCAGAGGTCCAACAATCTTGTCTGTAACGCAGCAAATACCGTAGATTATGGTCTTGTTCTGTAGCACCTTCTCTTTGTGAACTACAAAAGAGTTTGTTATAATCTGGATTGAAAGCGGATGGGTTTTAATAACGCTTATACGCGGTGCTGAAGTCTCATCCCTACTGAAAAATCCAGCTTAAACCAGCCTAGGCTGGTCAAGCTGGTTTTAGCTGGTCATTTTCCAGCCTGATCAGCTAAGACCAGGCTGAAAATGACTGGAAACCAGCCTGGAAATGGCCAAAACGCCTCTAAAACCAGGCTGGTCAACCAGCTAACACCAGCCAACCAGCCTAGGCTGGTTTAAGCTGGATTTTTTAGCAGGGGTGGCAATCCTTGAAAGTGCGTCATTGAGAAACGTGAATTTCACTCGACAGTATATTACATTATACTACTATGATTGTTAGTTATTTGTGTTTAATTGATGTACAACTGCATTATTGATGTTTAAGTATTTAATGATGTCTGCATTATACTATAATATATACTTTAATGTCTGCATACTATAATCTATATTTATGGCTATGACTCAGCACAATTGTAGTGCTGCTGGTGTTCATCATACAATGAAGAGACTTTATTACTGATCATGTTAATTTGTTCATTATAGAACCACACATGTGCAAGAGTCGTATAAAGCAGCATCATAATTATTCAGCGCCATCCACTACTGACTGAAATTCCTGCCCTTCTCATCGCGGGATGATTAATAGTATACCAACGGCCCTGAGACTGTAACTCAAAGACAGTTTAATTTCAACCACCTGGTATCTGAATATATATAAAGGACTATAATAGTTTCTTTATTGTTGATTTGTGAGCAATCAACATTATGCCTTTACATTCTATATTGTGAACTTTTCTTTCATTATTATTTTGCGCAGGCCTACACTCATTTGATGTATGTTTTCTATTTCAGTTGGATAATATTGTTATTTGATGATGAATATATCATATTTGATTAAACACCAACAATTTAGTACACTTGTGTTTTCTTTCACGGTTATTGGACATTACTAGTGTTATACATACTGAGACGATTGGCTCCATAACAGTAACTAGTGCAACCCAGTTCTTCATAACATTAGTCATTTCGCAATGAACTGGAGTCACCAGGTAGACAGATACCTCTCCCATGATGCAAATCCGTATCTATTATGAAGTGAATTTGACGTGTGAATTAAGCGAATTTAACTCACTCAATGAAGCAAGTAAACTCAAAATATAACCCTTTTGCACAACCTGAAGCTGATCGACTGTCATTAAAGGAATAGTTCATCCAAAAATGAACATTACAGCATGATTTACTCTCCCTTAAGCCACACATGTATATGACTTTCTTGTGTAAAACGAACTCTGTTGGAGTAGTTTTATTTTAAAATTGATTTTGGTTCTTCCAGGCTGTAAAATGGTGTTTGGTAGTGACTTTTATTTTCAAGCTTCATAAATATGTCATAAAACTAACCAGTGTCTTATGAAGCGGAGTGATGTTTTTTTTTTTATATAATTTTTTTAATACTTGTTTTTAAATTGTAAATTTGGGGTGACACGGTGGCTCAGTGGTTTGCACTGAAGTCAGTAATTTAAGTTTACAATTTTAAAAGT
>NC_079443.1:48132479-48162479 GCF_903798145.1 Danio aesculapii | reverse complement strand
TAACTTGAAAATCCTAAAATCGCCCCTGGTAGTAGTAGTAGTAGTAGTACCATCATTATTATCATTTTCATTATTATCCTCATCACTATATATTTTTAATGCAGATTGGAAAACATTTCTAAACTTTTAATAAGTTGTGTATATTTAGTTCATTATTATTATTTGTTAATAGTTTTTTTCTGTGTGTGTTTGTGTGTGTGTGTGTCTGTTTAAAAAAAAAATAGAAATGTTGCAAAAACATAATATATGATTTTTTTTGTAAATAAAAATATTTTCAGCATCTATTTTGCTAATAAAAAACTTTAATTTAAACTTAAACTTTAAACTTTAATAAAAAGGCATTAAAATATTTGTAAACTGAAAAGAAACACAAATTGTATTCACACAAATCATTTAAAACAGGCCTAAAAGCCACTTTTAAGATAAGAACTCTAGAGTTTTCTTGACTTTTTTTTGCAGTGAAACAGCATCACTGCTTTTAGACTTCCTCAAAACTACACGGTTGGCACAGTGGGCCAAACCCAGGGTTCATGGGCACATTTTGCTTAGTTCCACACAGCCAGTGACTCAAGAAATGACTCTCTTGCACGAAAGGAGTGTAGCTAGAGATTTGACCCCATTAGTTTGATGGAGGCTTGTCCAGGTCAGAGGACATCTATTCTCTGTGAATCTTACTTCCAGTCTGCATAAAGTTGCTGGTTTCATGCGTTACCGGATGGGCAGTCAGAGTACGTACAAACATGCCCCTCCTCTGCCATATCCCTCTGGGGAAACCTTTCATCATGTGATACTATCATAAGCAAACATCTGACTACAGAAATGGCTTTGACAATTAAATAGACATTAAAAATTGACCCTATAATTCGCTCGTGCTCACAGCGTGGGCCTGTTCAAAGAGAAGTACAAATGACGCTCGAGGGGTTTGCTAGAAACCCTGTAAGTATTTAAATGGATGACGTCACAAACGGTGAAAGTCTGAGAATAGCCAGAATCACATTAAAATTGCATTAAAGAACCCAGACAGTTCTGCTGGTGCACATCGCTGTCTGTTGCCACACAGTCGAATACCTAATGGCATTAATGTAGTCTGTGAAGACAAGCTGAAAAATAGAGTCGCACTTTACATGACCTGTCTTGCCAAACACTGTAAAACAAAATGCTGGGTTCCACACAATTCCTTAATGTTGTCCCAACACAAATTCATTAAGTTAACTTAATTGTAATAGGCATGTGCCGGTATCACATTTTCATGCTGCGATTAATTGATTGAGCTTTTATCACGGTATACGGTATTATCACGATATTGTAATTTTACTAGAGAAACAGGTAAAAAAAACACAAAAAACTTCAGTTTCATCAACTTAGTAACTTTAATAACTTTTTAATTAACTAAAGGTACTTCAAACATTTAAATACAAATAAATATAAATAAAACAATACACAATATAAAAGTAAACTTGAGCAATTATATCAAAGTGAATGTGCAATGGGAAACCGTCTACGATCAGCAATCCCTCTGCATTTTTTTGGAACCCAAAATATTTCCAAACCTCTGACTTTACCCTTTTTGAAGGGGGATAAATTGTCGGCAGTGTTCCTCCTTCCGCCATGCTTCTTCTTCGTGTGAGGATTATAGTGCGGTGGCAGCGGCGGCGCGCACTGTGTGCACACAGTGCTTCTACATGTGGGGATTGTTTACATCAGAGTGCGCATCAGTTCTGCGCAGCATATACGCAGTGTTTCTTCAAGCGGTTGATGGAAAATAAGCTAAGGCGCGTTCTAAGAATATAAATTCGGATCTATTATTTTTCACGGTATTTTGAAGTGCCCGCCATAACAATATCGTGCATATTCATTACCGTGATTTATCGCATTACCGAATACCGGCACAAGCCTAAATTGTAACAATTAAAGGTGCTGTATATAAGTGACACCCAGTGGTTGAACTAGGTATTGCACGTCTGGTTCAAAACACATGCAAGTTGCCAGATTGACGATACCAACAGGAGTGAACCTGACTATTAAGCCTAAAGGCTGATTTAGGTCATGTTCTAAACAAAAGCAAAGACACGTGATAAAAGGAGTAGTTCCCATATTTAAAAGAGTTTTTGTCCTAAGCAACACCTCAAATCTATATATTTAAAAACGGCTTCTATTTCATGACAAGGATCACCTCAGGTACACCTCATGTGCTTTATTCAGTGTAAATGCTAATAATGTGAGTTTGAATGCTATTTTTGCATGGCATTTATTGCCATACTACACTCAAAAATATATTTATATATTTTTACTTGTTCAAACTACTTAATTAAAATGAGCTGAAACAACACAATCCATGAGATTTTATTGGGACAACTAAATTTGTTAAAAATTGTTAAGTTAACTTAATGGATTTGTATTGGGACAACAGGAATGAATTGTGTGGAAACCTGCATTTTTTCACTGTAAAACCCAACAGTCAACTTAATCAAATGAAATGAGTGTAGTTAACTCAAAATTTACTGAAAGTTAATTCTACTCATTTGAAAAGAGTTTTGATCTCAGTTACTCATTACTTCAACTCAAATGGAGTAAGTACTTATATAGATTAGTTTTTTAACTCAAATAGTTTCCTCAAACGGTTTGAGTTGCCTTAACTTATTGGGTTTTACAGTACTCATTTGGTTTGAGTTCTCTTCCTTTTTTGGGTTTTACTGTGCTCAAATTGCTTCATTTACTCAAATGGATTGGGTTCACAGTACTCATTAGGATTAGTTTTTGAACTTAAATGGTTTGTTGCAATCTGTGTCCTAAAATGGTTTGAGTTACCTTAACTTTTTGAGTTTTACAGTGTACTGAAAGCAGCAGCAGATAGTTCACCTTAGTTGAACTTTAGAACTGTGAAGTGCAAGCCAACATATATCAATCATTCTGCATGTACATATAATAATTTTAAAGGTTTAATATTTACCATTTCAGGTTTAATTGCTTACCATTTCATTAGTGTGGTGAGTGCTCCATTCTGTGTTTCTGAATGGTTGTATTTAAATTTCTGACCGGTTTCATCTGGTGCATATCACCGCATATCATGTAGCGTGTTGTTAGGACGCAGGGGTTACAATGTAATCTGCTCATGTAATGTTTATGTTTGTAATATTTATATTATTTGCTAATTAATTACCTTATGAGAAACTCTGAATCTGCATCTCATTTTATCTGCTACTGTCCACCAGAGTTTGCATTTCGGTCACGGACATTGAGAGCCTTTCTAAATGAATGAATGGATGAAATACGCCGTTTTACACCAAGTCAACCAGTTGTGCTGAAATATAATTGGCTAAACTGGCATTAGGCAGGTTAAATGACCAAAACGAAGACAGACATTTTCAAAGCAGAATATCTGACTTCAGCAATGTTTTTTCAGATAAACAACAACATTCTCTTGGCATGTTTCTTAAATATCAGCAAAAATATTATGGTATTTTTATACTTTAGAAGAATCAAAAACGTACACACAGGACCTTTAAGTTGTCCCCAAGAAACTCTGTGTTGAAAAAATTGTGTTGATTCAGCTCATTTTGAATAAGTATTTTGAACAAGCATTAAAATAATTGTTTTGAGTGTAAGGACATGGTGATATAGGGATTTAAAAAACACCATCAAAAAAATATCAAATTAAACTTGATGTATTATTGCAAGTTTTTTTATAATACAAATAATGCGAAAAATATACATTATATACTGATATTGTAAATAAAGTGAACTACTGATCTTTTTTTTTTTAATATTACAGACCAATTATTGCAGGAAATCAATCTTACGATATGGCCAAAAATACAGTTGAAGTAAGAATTAGTAGCCCTCCTGAATTATTAGCACTCCTGTATATTTTTCATCAATTAATGTTTAACGGAGAGATTTTTTTCAACACATTTCTAAACATAATAGTTTTAATAATTAATTTATAATTGATTTCTTTTGTCTTTGCCATGATGACAGTACCCATCTTACTAGATATTTTCAAGATACTAGTATTCAGCTTAAAGAGCAATTTAAAGGCTCAACTTGGTTAATTAGGTTAACTAGGCAAGTTAGAGTAATTAGGCACATCATTGTATAACAGTGGTTTGTTAAAAACAATGCTTAAGATGGTTAATAATATTAAAAACTAGCCAAAATAAAACAAACAAGAGGTTGTTATCCAGAACAAAACTATTACAGGAAATACTATTAAAAAAATCATTGCTCTGATAAACATAATTTGGGAAATATTTGAAAAAGTACACACAAAAAATAGAAGGGCTAATAATTTTGACTTCAGCTGTATATTGAAACAAATGTCTTTTATTTTTCCTTTTCTTTTTTTAACCATAACAACACAACACGTAATATAAAAATCAAACAGACAAATAAAGAAATTAAGGCCAGATTTACCAAACAGGGTAATGATATACAACGATTCACATACTGTTTTTAAAAGGAGGCACCCAAAAGAGCAAATCATACTAAAATGAATGAATGAATGAATGAGATTACAAATTAATATGAATTAGCCACTAAATCAAAATGTTTAGAATTGCTATGAGATTGCATTGGTCATAGATGGGTGCTGATAATCTACAGGTAAAAATCAGTTATTGTTACAATCTGTATAAACAGTCTATTCAAAAATCACCTGTTGACATATAATTCAGTTCAGTTTTATAATGTGACTATACGCTATATTTTATTTTATTTTTTAAGTCACTTTCAAATTCTTGGATATATAATTTGAATGCATACGTCAGATATTTTTGTCTGCTTCTGTCTCAAATCAATGTCTCAATTTTTTTCTGAAGTCATTCTTTATTTTCCCAGTGATTGCACAGTGAGATGATTGAAAATGATCTGACAATGGGAGTGTCATAGTGAAACGTCAATTACTTAAATGATTCAATCATCAATTACTTGAACATTATTCAGCTATTCACAGTTTGCATTATTTTAATATATGCCTCTACTTAACTCAAATCAGTGCATAGTCTGCTTTAACTAAGTGAATAACCCCACCTGACTGCATTTGATTGTGATGTATAAACGCACACATCCGCTAAAATGCTCTTTTAAACATTTATACACAGATGTTCAAGTTCATGTTGACAAACACTCAAAGCATCTCAATAATTTAAACATTTTCTTTCCAAATATTTTCGAGCAGACTGTTTGGACTTGAATAAAAGTCTTGCTGATATGAACTCTGTACCCTTTCGTATTCAAGAGTGCATAGCCAGTCAAGGGATCTCATTAGTGTTCACAATTAAAATATAATTCTTGCAAACTTTTATTACCTTTAGATTGGCGTACAATATAAATCTTCTAGATAGATCATATATTACTGAAACAAATGAGATTAATTAAAAGTGTTTTGCTGTATCAGATTTATCCACTAGTCACCTAATTAGACATTTTAATAGCTTCATTCTGTTCTGTGTGATTTCTGATGACTGGTCAGAATCATCAACAACACACGCAAAGTTATTGAATTACCATATTCGTGCAAAAAGAGAGTTGACTTTACTTTCATTACACCACATCTGGATTTCCTCTAAAAGTTAATTTACCATAAAATTTACAATTTTTCAGAAAAAATTTCAGCATCATTTACTGATAGTTGAATGACTTAAACAGGTGTTTCCAAATGTATTCGGACCTAAATAATTTATTTACAATTCCGATGATTTTAAATAATATTAACTATGAATGAATGCATAAATGAATGAATGAAAAATTGTTTACATGCATAATAATATGAATAATATTAATATTAATACTTATTTAATATTATTTATTATTATTATTATTATTATTATTATTATTATTATTATTATTATTATTATTATTATTATTGTAATTATTATTATAATTCTTATAATTATCATTATCATCATCATTTTTATTATTATTTATATTATTATTATTATTATTACTACATTTAGCATCATCATTATTGTTCTTCTTTATTATTATTATTATTATTATTATTATTACTACATTTAGCATCATCATTATTGTTCTTCTTCTTCATTATTATTATTATTATTATTATTATTATTATTATTATTATTATTATTATTATTATCATCATTATTATTATGATTGTTATTATTATTATTATTATTATTATTAATATTATTGTTATTATTAATATTATTATTATTAGGCTGGCTTGTGCAGCAAGCCAGACTACTGTTATCCTATTTAAACTTATTATTATTATTTTATTTTATTTTTTTATTATTCTTCTTCTGAGACTAAATTTCTAACTCTATCTCCTCCTAGAGCTTTCAAGCTATGACCACCAAACTCGCACCAGACCTCCGAACTATTCGGACTCGGATTGCTATATCTCCTCAGACTGATCCGACTTTCGGTTTTCCGAAAAACGTCCCGGGACCACCGAAAAAATCCCATAGGCTTAACATGGGGTCAAACTTTGTGAGCTCATAACTCTGCGTCAGAATGTCACACAGACTTCTAACTGGGCTCATTTAACTCAGACTACCTAACTGCCAATAACTGATGAGCTTTAAACTTTCTAGCCACGCCCTAGCAACCACTTTTGGACCCTAGAAACTGTCCCATAGACTTCCATTGCAAATGATGCTCATTGACTTTACATTGGATCAAACTCTGTGAGCTCATAACTCTGCATCAGACTGTCATAAAGACTAATGGCTGAGCTCATTTAACTCAGTCTAGCCCACAGCCAATCACTGATGGCCTTTTAACTTTCTAGCCACACCCTGACAACCAGATACTGCACCCTAGCAACTGTCCCATAGACTGCCATTATAGAGGCCCAAATTGATATCGTCCTGCTGCAGTGTGATAGAGACATGGGGGTTGTTTTTAACTGTTCATACTGGCAAGAAGCTTTGATACATCATCAGTCTAAGCTGTCAATCAACTCCATAGCAACAAAACAGACTAACCTAGCAACGATATAACAGCAGCTATATCTCAGTATCAGAACATCGTAGAGAAGCGGGGGTTGGCTTATTTGACTCATGCTAGCACACCATAAATCCTGTATGGGTCACATGCTAGCAATGACTAGCAACATGCTAATTCATGCTGGAATCATGCTAGTAACATGCTAATTCATGCTAGAATCAGGCTAGTAACATGCTAATCCATGCTAGAATCTTGCTAGTAACATGCTAATTCATGCTGGAATCATGCTAGTAACATGCTAATTCATGCTGGAATCATGCTAGTAACATGCTAATTCATGCTAGAAACATGCTAGTAACATGCTAATTCATGCTGGAATCATGCTAGTAACATGCTAATTCATGCTAGAATCATGCTAGTAACATGCTAATTCATGCTAGAATCATGCTAATAACATGCTAATTCATGCTAGAATCATGCTAATATCATGCTAATTCATGCTAGAATCATGCTAATAACATGCTAAATCATGCTAGAATCTTGCTAGTAACATGCTAATTCATGCCAGAATCATGCTAGTAACATGCTAATTTATGCTAGAATCATGCTAGTAACATGCTAATTCATGCTAGAATCATGCTAGTAACATGCTAATTTATGCTAGAATCATGCTAGTAACATGCTAATTCATGCTAGAATCATGCTAGTAACATGCTAATTCATGCTAGAATCATGCTAGTAACATGCTAATTCATGCTAGAATCATGCTAGTAACATGCTAAATCATGCTAGAATCATGCTAGTAACATGCTAATTCATGCTAGAACGATGCTAATTCATGCTAGAATCATGGTAGTAACATGCTAATTCATGCTAGAATCATGCTAGTAACATGCTAATTTATGCTAGAATCATGCTAATAACATGGTAATTCATGCTAGAATCATGCTAATAACATGCTAATTCATGCTAGAATCATGCTAGTAACATGCTAATTCATGCTAGAATCTTGCTAGTAACATGCTAATTCATGCTAGAATCATGCTAGTAACATGCTAATTCATGCTAGAATCATGCTAGTAACATGCTAATTCATGCTAGAATCATGCTAGTAACATGCTAATTCATGCTAGAATCATGCTAATTCATGCTAGAATCATGCTAGTAACATGCTAATTCATGCTAGAACCATGCTAGTAACATGCTAATTCATGCTAGAATCATGCTTCTTCATGCTAGAATCATGCTAGTAACATGCTAATTCATGCTAGAATCATGCTAGTGACATGCTAATTCATGCTAGAATCATGCTAGTAACATGCTAATTCATGCTAGAATCATGCTAGTAACATGCTAAATCATGCTAGAATCATGCTAGTAACATGCTAATTCATGCTAGAACGATGCTAATTCATGCTAGAATCATGCTAATAACCTGCTAATTCATGCTAGAATCATGCTAGTAACATGCTAATTCATGCTAGAATCATGCTAGTAACATGCTAATTCATGCTAGAATCATGCTAGTAACATGCTAATTCATTCTAGAATCATGCTAGTAACATGCTAATTCATGCTAGAATCATGCTAGTAACGTGCTAATTCATGCTAGAATCATGCTAGTAACATGCTAATTCATGCTAGAATCAGGCTAGTAACATGCTAATCCATGCTAGAATCTTGCTAGTAACATGCTAATTCATGCTGGAATCATGCTAGTAACATGCTAATTCATGCTGGAATCATGCTAGTAACATGCTAATTCATGCTAGAAACATGCTAGTAACATGCTAATTCATGCTGGAATCATGCTAGTAACATGCTAATTCATGCTAGAATCATGCTAGTAACATGCTAATTCATGCTAGAATCATGCTAATAACATGCTAATTCATGCTAGAATCATGCTAATATCATGCTAATTCATGCTAGAATCATGCTAATAACATGCTAAATCATGCTAGAATCTTGCTAGTAACATGCTAATTCATGCCAGAATCATGCTAGTAACATGCTAATTTATGCTAGAATCATGCTAGTAACATGCTAATTCATGCTAGAATCATGCTAGTAACATGCTAATTTATGCTAGAATCATGCTAGTAACATGCTAATTCATGCTAGAATCATGCTAGTAACATGCTAATTCATGCTAGAATCATGCTAGTAACATGCTAATTCATGCTAGAATCATGCTAGTAACATGCTAAATCATGCTAGAATCATGCTAGTAACATGCTAATTCATGCTAGAACGATGCTAATTCATGCTAGAATCATGGTAGTAACATGCTAATTCATGCTAGAATCATGCTAGTAACATGCTAATTTATGCTAGAATCATGCTAATAACATGGTAATTCATGCTAGAATCATGCTAATAACATGCTAATTCATGCTAGAATCATGCTAGTAACATGCTAATTCATGCTAGAATCTTGCTAGTAACATGCTAATTCATGCTAGAATCATGCTAGTAACATGCTAATTCATGCTAGAATCATGCTAGTAACATGCTAATTCATGCTAGAATCATGCTAGTAACATGCTAATTCATGCTAGAATCATGCTAATTCATGCTAGAATCATGCTAGTAACATGCTAATTCATGCTAGAACCATGCTAGTAACATGCTAATTCATGCTAGAATCATGCTTCTTCATGCTAGAATCATGCTAGTAACATGCTAATTCATGCTAGAATCATGCTAGTGACATGCTAATTCATGCTAGAATCATGCTAGTAACATGCTAATTCATGCTAGAATCATGCTAGTAACATGCTAAATCATGCTAGAATCATGCTAGTAACATGCTAATTCATGCTAGAACGATGCTAATTCATGCTAGAATCATGCTAATAACCTGCTAATTCATGCTAGAATCATGCTAGTAACATGCTAATTCATGCTAGAATCATGCTAGTAACATGCTAATTCATGCTAGAATCATGCTAGTAACATGCTAATTCATTCTAGAATCATGCTAGTAACATGCTAATTCATGCTAGAATCATGCTAGTAACGTGCTAATTCATGCTAGAATCATGCTAGTAACATGCTAATTCATGCTAGAATCATGCTAATTCATGCTAGAATCATGCTAGTAACATGCTAATTCATGTTAGAACCATGCTAGTAACATGCTAATTCATGCTAGAATCATGCTAGTAACATGCTAAATCATGCTAGAATCATGCTAGTAACATGCTAATTAATGCTAGAATCTTGCTAGTAACATGCTAATTCATGCTAGAATCATGCTAGTAACATGCTAATTCATGCTAGAATCATGCTAGTAACATGCTAATTCATGCTAGAATCATGCTAGCAATATGCTAATTCATGTTAGAATCATGCTAGTAACATGCTAATTCCTGCTAGAATCATGCTAGTAACATGCTAATTCATGCTAGAATGATACTAGTAACATGCTAGTTCATGCTAGAATCATGCTAGTAACATGCTAATTCATGCTAGAATCATGCTAATAACATGCTAATTCATAGTAGAATCATGCTAATGACATGCTAATTGTTCTATCTATCTATCTATCTATCTATCTATCTATCTATCTATCTATCTATCTATCTATCTATCTTTTCGTACTTTTTAAAACTACTTTAAACTAAATAAACTATTACCAACAGACTTTCACAAGCCAGCCTCAAAGTTTGTCCTCAATCTTTAATAATCTAGTTATTTTTACTATTGTTATTATTATTATAATTCTTATAATTATCATTATCATCATCATTATTAATATTATTTACATTATTATTATTATTAATTTTAGCATCATCATTATTGTTCTTCTTCTTTATTATTATTATTATTAGGCTGGCTTGTCAAAGCCAACCTACTGTTATCCTATTTAAACTTATTATTATTTTTTTTTTATTATTATTCTTCTTCTGAGACTAAAAATTAAACTCTATCTCCTCCTAGAGCTTTCGAGCTATGACCACCAAACTCGCACCAGACCTCCGAACTATTCGGACTCGGATTGCTATATCTCCTCAGACTGATCCGACTTTCGGTTTTCCGAAAAAAGCCCCGGGACCACCGGAAAAATCCCATAGACTCAACATGGGATCAAACTTTGTGACCTCATAACTCTGCATCAGAATGTCACACAGACTTCTAACTGGGCTCATTTAACTCAGACTATCAATCTGCCAATGACTGATCACCTTTAAACTTTCTAGCCACGCCCTAGCAACCACTTTTGGACCCTAGAAACTGTCCCATAGACTTCCATTGCAAAAGACTGTCATTGACTTAACATTGAATCAAACTCTGTGAGCTCATAACTCTGCATCAGACTGTCATACAGACTAATGGCTGAGCTCATTAAACTCAGTCTAGCCAGCAGCCAATCACTGATGGCCTTTTAACTTTCTAGCCACACCCTAACAACCAGATACTGCACCCTAGCAACTGTCCCCATAGACTTCCATTATAGAGGCCCAGATTGATATCGTCCTGCTGCAGTGTTATAGAGACATGGGGGTTGTTTTTAACTGTTCATACTGGCAAGAAGCTTTGATACATCATCAGTCTAAGCTGTCAATCAACTCCATAGCAACAAAACAGACTAACCTAGCAACGATATAACAGCAGCTATATCTCAGCATCAGAACATCGTAGAGAAGCGGGGGTTGGCTTATTTGACTCATGCTAGCACACCATAAATCCTGTATGGGTCACATGCTAGCAATGACTAGCAACAAGCTAATTTATGCTGGAATCATGCTAGTAACATGCTAATTCATGCTAGAATCATGCTAGTAACATGCTAATTAATGCTAGAATCATGCTAGTAACATGCTAATTCATAGTAGAATCATGCTAGTAACATGCTAATTCATGCTAGAATCATGCTAGTAACATGCTAATTCATGCTAGAATCATGCTAATAACATGCTAATTCATGCTAGAATCATGCTAGTAACATGCTAATTCATGCTAGAATCATGCTAGTAACATGCTAATTAATGCTAGAATCATGCTAGTAACATGCTAATTCATGCTAGAATCATGCTAGGAACATGCTAATTCATGCTAGAACGATGCTAATTCATGCTAGAATCATGCTAGTAACATGCTAATTCATGCTAGAAACATGCTAATTCATGCTAGAATCATGCTAGTAACTTGCTAATTCATGCTAGAATCATGCTAATAACATGCTAATTCATGCTAGAATCTTGCTAGTAACATGCTAATTCATGCTAGAATCATGCTAGTAACATGCTAATTCATGCTAGAATCATGCTAGTAACATGCTAATTCATGCTAGAATCATGCTAGTAACATGCTAATTCATGCTAGAATGATGCTAATTCATGCTAGAATCATGCTAGTAACATGCTAATTCATGCTAGAATCATGCTAGTAACATGCTAATTCATGCTAGAATCATGCTAGTAACATGCTAATTCATGCTAGAATCATGCTAGTAACATGCTAATTAATGCTAGAATCATGCTAGTAACATGCTAATTCATAGTAGAATCATGCTAGTAACATGCTAATTCATGCTAGAATCATGCTAGTAACATGCTAATTCATGCTAGAATCATGCTAATAACATGCTAATTCATGCTAGAATCATGCTAGTAACATGCTAATTCATGCTAGAATCATGCTAGTAACATGCTAATTCATGCTAGAATCATGCTAGTAACATGCTAATTAATGCTAGAATCATGCTAGTAACATGCTAATTCATGCTAGAATCATGCTAGGAACATGCTAATTCATGCTAGAACGATGCTAATTCATGCTAGAATCATGCTAGTAACATGCTAATTCATGCTAGAAACATGCTAATTCATGCTAGAATCATGCTAGTAACTTGCTAATTCATGCTAGAATCATGCTAATAACATGCTAATTCATGCTAGAATCTTGCTAGTAACATGCTAATTCATGCTAGAATCATGCTAGTAACATGCTAATTCATGCTAGAATCATGCTAGTAACATGCTAATTCATGGTAGAATCATGCTAGTAACATGCTAATTCATGCTAGAATGATGCTAATTCATGCTAGAATCATGCTAGTAACATGCTAATTCATGCTAGAATCATGCTAGTAACATGCTAATTCATGCTAGAATCATGCTAGTAACATGCTAATTCATGCTAGAATCATGCTAATTCATGCTAGAATCATGCTAATTCATGCTAGAAACATGCTAATTCATGCTAGGATCATGCTAGTAACTTGCTAATTCATGGTAGAATCATGCTAGTAACATGCTAATTCATGCTAGTAACATGCTAATTCATGCTAGAATCATGCTAGTAACATGCTAATTCATGCTAGAATCATGCTAGGAATATGCTAATTCATGTTAGAATCATGCTAGTAACATGCTAATTCTTGCTAGAATCATGCTAGTAACATGCTAATTCATGCTAGAATCATGCTAATAACATGCTAATTCATAGTAGAATCATGCTAATGACATGCTAATCTATCTATCTATCTATCTATCTATCAACTGTTTTTATCTATCTATCTATCTATCTATCTATCTATCTATCTATCTATCTATCTATCTATCTATCTATCTATCTATCTATCTATCTATCTATCTATCTATCCTTTTTCAAACTGTTTTTATCTATCTATCTATCTATCTATCTATCTATCTATCTATCTATCTATCTATCTATCTATCTATCTATCTATCTATCTATCTATCTATCTATCTATCTATCTATCTATCTATCTATCCTTTTTCAAACTGTTTTTTATCTATCTATCTATCTATCTATCTATCTATCTATCTATCTATCTATCTATCTATCTATCTATCTATCTATCTATCAACTGGTTTTATCTATCTATCTATCCATCCATCCATCCATCCATAAACTGTTTTTATCTATCTATCTATCTATCTATCTATCTATCTATCTATCCTTTTTCAAACTGTTTTTATCTATCTATCTATCTATCTATCTATCTATCTATCTATCTATCTATCTATCTATCTATCTATCTATCTATCTATCTATCTATCTATCTATCTATCTATCCTTTTTAAAACTGTTTTTATCTATCTATCTATCTATCTATCTATCTATCTATCTATCTATCTATCTATCTATCTATCTGTCTGTCTGTCTGTCTGTCTGTCTGTCTGTCTGTCTATCTATCTATCTATCTATCTATCTATCTATCTAAGAACATGCTAATTCATGCTAGAGTCATGCTAGTAACATGCTAATTCATGCTACAATCATGCTAGTAACATGCTAATTCATGCTAGAATCATGCTAGTAACATGCTAATTCATGCTAAAACGATGCTAATTTATGCTAGAGTCATGCTAGTAACATGCTAATTCATGCTAGAATCATGCTAGTAACATGCTAATTCATGCTAGAATCATGCTAGTTACATGCTAATTCGTGCTAGAACGATGCTAATACATGCTAGAATCATGCTAGTAACATGCTAATTCATGCTAGAATCATGCTAGTAACATGCTAGTTCATGCTAGAATCATGCTAGTAACATGCTAATTCATGCTAGAATCATGCTAGTAACATGCTAATTCATGCTAGAATCATGCTAGTAACATGCTAGTTCATGCTAGAATCATGCTAGAACGATGCTAATTCATGCTAGAATCATGCTAGTAACATGCTAATTCATGCTAGAATCATGCTAGTAACATGCTAATTCATGCTACAATCATGCTAATTCATGCTAGAATCATGCTAGTAACATGCTAATTCATGCTAGAATCATGCTAGTAACATGCTAATTCATGCTAAAACGATGCTAATTTATGCTAGAATCATGCTAGTGACATGCTAATTCATGCTAGAATCATGCTAGTAACATACTAATTCATGCTAGAATCATGCTAGTAACATGCTAATTCATGCTAGAATCATGCTAGTTACATGCTAATTCGTGCTAGAACGATGCTAATTCATGCTAGAATCATGCTAGTAACATGCTAATTCATGCTAGAATCATGCTAGTAACATGCTAGTTCATGCTAGAATCATGCTAGAACGATGCTAATTCATGCTAGAATCATGCTAGTAACATGCTAATTCATGCTAGAATCATGCTAGTAACATGCTAATTCATGCTAGAATCATGCTAGTAACATGCTAATTCATGCTAGAATCATGCTAATGACATGCAAATTCATGCTAGAATCATGCTAATGACCTGCTAATTCATGCTAGAATCATGCTAGTAATATGCTAATTCATCTATCTATTCACACTTTTTAAAACGGTTTTAAACTAAATAAAACTATTACCGACAGACTTTCACAAGCCAGCCTCAAAGTTTGTCCTCAAACTTTAATAATCTAGTTATTATTATTATTATTATTAATATTATTGTTATTATTAATATTATTATTGTTATTTTTACTATTGTTATTAGGCTGGCTTGTCAAAGCCAACCTACTGTTCTTCTATTTAAACTTATTATTATTATTATTTTTATTATTCTTCTTCTGAGACTAAAATTCTAAACGCATCTCCTCCTAGAGCTTTCGAGCTATGACCACCAAACTCACACCAGACCTCCAAATTGGTCTGACTCGGTATGCTATATCTTTTCCGACTGATCCGACTTTCGGTTTTCCAAAAAACGTCCCGGGACCACCGGAAAAATCCCATAGCCTTAACATTGGTCCAAACTTTGTGAGCTCATTACTCTGCATCAGACTGTCGCACAGACTTCTAGGTGGGCTTATTTAACTCAGACAACCTAACTGCCAATCACTGATGAGCTTTAAAGTTTCTGGCCACGCCCTAGCAACCACTTTTGGACCCTAGAAACTGTCCCATAGACTTCTATTCAAAAGACTCTCATTGACTTAACATTGAATCAAACTCTGTGAGCTCATAACTCTGCATCAGACTGTCATACAGACTAATGACTGAGCTCATTTAACTCAGACTACCAAACTGCCAATCACCGATGAGCTTTTAACTTTCTAGCCACACCCTAACTACCAGATACTGCACCCTAGCAACAACTGTCCCACAGACTTCCATTGCAAAAGACTGTCATTGACTTAACATTAGATCAAACTTTGTGACCTCATAGCTTTCCATCAGACTGTCATTCTTATGGATGAGCTTTAACTATCTATCTATCTATCTATCTATCTATCTATCTATCTATCTATCTATAAACTGTTTTTATCTATCTATCTATCTATCTATCTATCTATCTATCTATCTATCTATCTATCTATCTATCTATCTATCTATCTATCTATAAACTGTTTTTATCTATCTATCTATCTATCTATCTATCTATCTATCTATCTATCTATCTATCTATCTATCTATCTATCTATCTATCTATCTATCTGTCTGTCTGTCTGTCTGTCTGTCTGTCTGTCTGTCTGTCTGTCTGTCTGTCTGTCTGTCTGTCTGTCTGTCTGTCTGTCTGTCTGTCTGTCTGTCTGTCTATCTATCTATCTATCTATCTATCTATCTATCTATCTATCTATCTATCTATCTATCTATCTATCTATCCATTCTTTTTTTAAACTATAACCAAGGCTTTGTCAAGCCAGCCTCAAAGTTTGTCTCGACGAACTTTAATAATCTAGTTATTATTATAATTCTTATAATTATCATTATCATCATCATTATTAATATTATTTACATTATTATTATTATTAATTTTAGCATCATCATTATTGTTCTTCTTTATTATTATTATTATTATTATTATTATTATTATTATTATTATTATTATTATTAATATTATTGTTATTATTAATATTATTATTATTATTATTTTTACTATTGTTATTATTATTATAATTCTTATAATTATCATTATCATCATCATTATTATTATTATTATTATTTACATTATTATTATTATTAATTTTAGCATCATCATTATTGTTCTTCTTCTTTATTATTATTATTATTATTATTATTACGTTTTTTATGTTAGATTTTATTTATAATATTTTATTTTATTAATTCTGGGTTGACCTCCTGTTGAATAAAACCAATCAATTGATTGTTCAATTTCAGACATATCAATGAGTTTAAGTAATTTTAACTATTCTAAATGAATACATAAACCACATCAATTATCATTAAAAATGTTAAACTGCAACTGGCCTTTTTTCAGGTTTTGAGTAATCAAAAAAAAATAATAATAAATAAATAAATAAATAAATAAATGTGTATAAAACATTAGCAAAACAAATTAAATCATAAAAAAATTATATAATAGCATGGAAATTACTGGAGCTGTATTTCATTAATAATAATAATAATAATAATAATAATAATAATAATAATAATAATAATAATAATAATAATAATAATAATAATAATAATAATAATAATAATGTTTTATTTGGTATCACTGAAGTACCAATTCTCACTAACCAGTGGCTTATTGTCTTCTTATTATGATGCTGGCTATTTATCTGTTCTTAAAGTACATAAAGTACTTTAAATATGTACTTAAAGTACATATTCTGCATGATTTTATTCTACATCCCTAATCCTACCCAATACCCAAATCCAATTACTTCCATACAAATTATTAATAGGAAGCAAATTGTGAGTTTATTAAGGCAAAAGTTATAGTAAGTGGCTTGTTAATAGCAATAATAAAACATTTGACTTACTGTGCTTTTTTTAAATATTACGTTTCATGTTTTATGAAGTCCATGTCTTCATAAAAAAGTGTTTATTAAGAGGTCTTATGTTTATAGTATACTATTTGAACATTTATCCATACATTAAAAAACTAAATAAACAACAAATGCACCTCACATATGGATTTGAATGTGATCCCATTGTTATTTCCAGAGACTATAGCTTGAATGCATATCTAATTAATTTGTAGGGCATGAACTTTTATGAGGCATGCCACATTATTGTATTTCCTAACATCGAAATTGACTTTACAATGTAATGGACAGTGTAATCGAAGGCCAATTTTTATTCTTTCCAAGGTTGGTTTTTCTTTAGTCACACACTGTGGTCATAAAAAGACACTAACTGGATTCACTAGATGCAGCTGTGATTGAAAATGTAACCTCACGAGTCTAGAAGAAGATAATACAAGGAGAATGAATATTGGTGTGGAAGAAACAAAATAAAACAAAAAAAAAACCCACATGGAAGTACTCAGTTTCTCTTAATTTACATTTAATAGTAATGTTTGTGGGGTGATGCGATGTATCTGAAGTATCTGAAGCCACTACCAGAAAATTATCTTGAAATGTGGGCATAGAACGCATAGGTGAACATAATCAATGAACTAATGCTTTAATGAGTGAAAAACAAGAAGTAATAGTACAGGTAAGTACAAACCAAACCTATATATCCATCCAGCCATCCATCCATCCAACAAAAAATGACAATTGGTCAAAATAACAATATTACACATCTATTATATTCTATTTCTTTACATCTAATTGACTTTACGACATAATGGACAGGGCAACTGGAGGCCCTAGCAAGGTCAGTTTTTCTTTAGTCACACACTCAGTCATTAAAAAAGACACTAACCCTGCTCCATCTCAGGTATCCTTTACTAACTGGACTCACGATGCAGCTGCGATTGAAAATGTAGCCTCACGAGTCTAGAGGAAGATAATATAATCCCCCCACTTTGTTTCTGGGGCTCGGGTTCATGGGAAGAGGGCAGTGCCAGAGAGGAACTGGCCCGAAGACAAGACTCCCCTCCGCTTGGCTGCTTTATTCCTCGCACTTCACATCGCACACCTGAATACACAGATTTATACTCCAATGTTCATGCTGAATCTGGAATATTCCACTCAATGCATACTGACATCATTACAGCTGTTCTGCATTTTGAAAGAGGTGAGCGGGTCTTCGAACACTCTGATCTCTGCCCGCTCTGTTCATTTTTCAATGTGTTTGGTTCCTTCTTTCTCTTTCTTTCTTGGTTGTGTTCCAAGCAAGCTGCCTGCTGCCTACATAGGTAGCACTGTAACTGAAATGAAACCCTATTAGGTAACTGATTTGGAATGTTCTGCATATGTAACAATTCCATGCATCATTCAAAAAGCAGTCCTCACGCGATGAAAACAAGAGTAAATTTCAGAAGAGGAGCCCTTCCAAAAACAGAAAAATGGGACCCTTTTGTGGCTTTTTGTCCATACTTGTTAGTTTTAGGGGGAAATCAATATGCAATTGCACTCCTACCTGAAGAAAAAAAACCTCATTATGTATTTAATATTAAAGAAATATTTATGGTTGATGATGTTTGTTAGAAATAAGTATGTATGATTTGTAACTGTGGCCTTTTTTGAGTAGTTATGACTCGGGCCAGAGAGAATCTGCAGACATTTCTTGATATTTCTGCAGAAAATTTTGTAAAATAAATCTATGTGGAATTATCATAACTAAAGGGAGTATCATAACTAAAAACGTATGAAATATCTAAAAAAAAATAATAGCTTTCTAACTTTTATTTAATGTTTACAACGCAAATCAATCGAGATCCACTTATTTGGTAAACAAAGCAAGTCTATCATATAATAACGTATCTACTAAAGGATAGAAAATATAATTTCACAAACTGTATTGAACATAAATCAAATCACACTTTTATATTAGTCAATATTATTGCTGAAATTAATTTAAAAGCTGAATAAATATAAATGTCCATACATTTACACAAGTAAATAAATAGACTTGATTATGGACTAAAAATCTGCGGAAATCTGCACTGTAAAACCCAAAAAGTTAAGGTAACTCAAACCATTTGAGGACACTGATTGCAACAAACCATTTAGGTTCAAACACTTATCCTGAGTACTGTGAACTTAATCCATTTGAGTAAATGAAGCAACCTGAGCACAGTAAAACCCAATAAATGAAGAGAAATCAAACCAACTGTAAAACCCAATAAGTTAAGGCAACTCAAATGGTTTGAGGAACCCGATTGCAAAAAAATTTGAGTTAAAAAAACTGATCTATGAGTACTGTGAACTTACTCCGTTTAAGTTAAAGTATTGAGGTATTTAATTAACTCATTACCTTCAATACGAAGTTTAAAACTCTTTTCAAATGAGTAGAATTAACTTTCAGTAAATTTTGAGTTAACTACACTCATTTCATTTGATAAAGTTGACTGTTGGGTTTAACAGGGTGCAGATTTCTGCCCGCACAGATTCCGTGTGGGCCTAGTCATGACTTATAATTATAATTCATTCATTCTCCATGAAGAGGGGGGGGGGGTTCTGTCACTTTTTACATTTAGAAACAGACAATGAATAATTATATGAAACAGGCAATGAATAATTATATGATTATATAATTTTTTTTTTATCTCATTCAGCTGTCCCCCCACCTTTTACAATGTCCGCTATACGGCCCTGTAACTTTGGTTATGTCTTTAAACAGTTGAAGAAGAAATCACAAATGTGTCATTGCAATCTGACTAACATTAACTTTTAGGTTGAATTGTGTAGAAACTTTTACAGTGTACCTTTTGGAACAGCCTCAATAGTGGGAGTATAGGCAGTTCACTAGAATTTGAAAAAAAAAAGAGCCATTATCTGCTCCTCTTTTTTTTTTTTTTTCTTTGTTTTCCACGGTTGCAAAGCTAATAAAGAACAGCCTAAAGCAAAGAGTCACAGTTCATTAGTGGCTGCAAGTTCAAGACCACCAGATCAGACTCAGTTCTGTATCACAGCAAATAACAGATTGAGGAATGGATAACTTCTGGATCCCCTATGGATGTGTACAAATGGAGTCAGCATGCTTGGGTCAGAACTTAGAGGGTGGTTTTAATGCTCTGCCATCTGAAGAGCATCATTCACTATCATACCTCATAACTATTACAGTATCAGAAAAATCTAATCATAGCTATGTCATCCTTTTCACTCCACTGTACGTCTCGTAATGCTAGCTCACACTAACATCTGCTGATGATTTCCATTCCCTAGAAAAGATGACACATCACCAAAAACCCTTTTGTTATAGTGCTGTAAAAACTGAAAGAGAATTTTACGTATTTTTATATTTTGATCAAATGTGGCAGGTAAAGATTTTTGCTTTTTGTGCACAAAAAATAATTTAATTATTTTTCCAGGAAATTCAGCACAGTCTCAATAAAAAGAAATTTTGGAACTGTTTTTTAACATCAAGAATAAAAATAATAATACAATAATACCAGAGACAGCTTCATAACAAGCATCGGCAATACAAGAAAGTACAGACTAAATCTATCCATCTATCTATCTATAGATTACTATTGTGTTTGAAATGTGCTATATAAATAAACTTGCCTTGCCTTATCTATCTATCCATCCATCCATCCATCCATCCATCCATCCATCCATCCATCCATCCATCTATAGCCAATAGTGAAAAAAATATTTAAGAACTGTGGGCATATAAGGCACAGGTGAACACAATCAATGAATTAATGAACCAATGGGGGAGGGGGGGGGGGGGTAGACAAGCACTGACAATTTTTTTTGTGCACATTATATTTCCAGCAAATTCAGCATGGTCTTTTTTACGTTGTTTTTAACGTTAATAATAAAAATAATAATACAATAATACCAGAGATAACTTGATAACTCAATGGAAAATTCGCTTTGGCAATGTCAAACTCCTGAAACAATCTTCAAACTGAATTGGTTTTTGTTTTGGTCTTAAATCTTATGAGACTAATTCATTCTTTGATTTCCCTTTCTGTGTTTAGAGTATAAAAAATGATGCTGGCATATCAAACCACCTAAAAAATATATAGAACTGTTTTTAACATCAATAATAAAAATAATAATACATGTTTTTATAAAAAGACGCCAGAGATAACTTGATAACTCAATGGAAAATTCGCTTTGGCAAGTCATTTCAAACTCATAAAATAAACTGAACTGAATTTATTTTTGGCCCTGTTTTTGTCTGAAATCTTATGAGACCAATTCCTTCTTTGATTCCTCTTTCTGTGTTAAGGGCAAAACTATTGATGCTGGCCTATCAAACCATCTAACAAAAAAATAATAATTTAATAAAAATACTGTGTTTAGAGTTTTAGTGATGTTTTCAAATGAATGAGTAGGAACAGTCTTCTGTGTCCATTTAAAGTGTGTGCTCAGCAGGGTTGTTATTAGGATGTCAATGGGCCTGCGTGTGCTGGACGGTTCCACAGCATTGCACTTTGAAATTTACGGGCCTGAAAATAACTATTCTACAGTGCAATGATACCGGTCAATAACTAACCATGACCATCTATAACAATGAGGTATCTGGTGAATCTGTGAAATCAGTGATTATTGGGCAGACAAAATAAAAGAAAGACAAGAAACAGACGGCTTTTGCCCCTAATATAAAGAAGGCTACAGAAGATTCCAGAAGGGAATCCATCTGAAGAACTGGGGCATATAAGGCACAGGTGAACACAATTAATGAACTAATAGGTGAAAAGCAAGCACTTGCAATACAAGAAAGTATCTATCTATCCATCCATCCATCTATCTGAAGTAAATACTGAAATAATTGCTTAAGAACTGAAAGCATATAAGGTAAATACAATCAATTAATTAATGAACTAATAGGTGAAAAACAAGAACTGACAATACAAAAGAAGAACAAACTAAATCTATCCATCCATCCACCCATCCATCCATTTATTTGAAGCCAGTATTGGAAAATTAACTTAACCCTTCTGTCGTGTTCACATCCCGCCCCTTACTTTAGTGTTCCCGGTCAAAATTGACCAGTCTGTTTTAACTGCTCTCATATTGGCACAAAAATCATTTTTCTCCACCAAATTTTTATCTAACATTCTTTAGCTGTGAACAATGTCTCAAAGTAGTGTTTAACATGAATTTACAGAATTAGACATAAAATAACTGCAATGAAAATAAAAATAGGCGCTAAAAATGCATTACAAAATGAACAGTAGATAACAGAAATCGAAATACTTTGTTTCATTACTAATAAACAGCTCTTTAAAATAACTATCACAGGGTCTGACCAAAGAAATTGAAATTTTAATCCATGTGGATGATTTATCAACCAGCAAAGCACAAACAAAATGCTATATCCTGTATTCTGAGTGATCGAATTTTCAGTCCTTCAAGTCTGTGCTTCTTTCCAGAGAGAGAGAAATAAATAAATAAATACATAAACAAACAAACAAAATAAATAAATAAATAAATAAATAAATAAATAAATAAATAAATAAATAAATAAATAAATGAATGAATAAATAAATAAATAAATAAACAAAAAGAATAAAATAAGAAAAGAAAGAAAGAAAGAAAGAAAGAAAAAGAAAAAGAAAGAAAGAAAGAAAGAAAGAAAGAAAGAAAGAAAGACACACACAGATGGGTTCACATAACAGACACCTAGTCTGTGTGAAGATATGATACAGTTTCATCAGGAAGTTGATTCACGTTGGAGGATCCAACACTTTCATGGCAATTTATAACCAAAATCAATATGAATTTGTGTGGTCTAATTCATACAGTTTTGTACAATTTGCTTATCCCCAATGACGATTGTGTTTAGGGGTTGGGTTGGATGCCATGCCTCCTTTTAAAAATCATACAATTTGTATGACTGAACTCATGAACTAGCCACTAAACTGACAAAACGTAAAATAGTCATGTTTCCTTGTGAGATCAAGCTGGAGGATCAGCACATAAGCGCGTAAAAGAGATGTGTACCTGCAAAAGACATTGTTCAGTCTGAAATGAGTGAGTGAGTGAGTGAGTGAGTGAGTGAGTGAGTGAGTGAGTGAGTGAGTGAGTGAGTGAGTGAGTGAGTGAGTGAGTGAGTTGGGGTTGTGTGTGTGGGGATGTTTTCTGTCTGATGAATGAATATAGCCTGGATACCCATTCATTTCCTATGGCGGTCACTTTTGACCAGGAACACCACAGGTGTAACAAGGTTGATTAAAGCACTCAAAATTCAATGAAAGAGATGATCATCACTTTTATATGTTCAAGTGCATAGTGTGGAGGATATCATAAGGCCTTGAGGCAATCAGATGTAAAACATAATATTTATAAGTGATTTAAGTTGTAAATCGGTCAGATTTGACCCGAACACAACCGGAAAGTTAAGAAATGTGGGCATATAAGGCACAGGTGAACACAATCAGTAAATTAATGAATTAATGGGGAAAAAACAAGCACTGGCAATACGGGAAAGTACAAACTTTCTATCTATTACACATCAGTCCGTCCGTTTATCCATTCATCCATCCATCTACCTATCTGAAGAACTAAGAGCATGTAAAGCACAGGTGAACACAATTAATGAGCCAATGGGTGAACAAGCACTATCTATCTATCTATCTATCTATCTATCTATCTATCTATCTATCTATCCATCTATCTGAAGCCAATACTGAAAAGAATAACTTAAGAACTGAAAGCACATAAGGCACAGGTGAACACAATCAATTAATGAACAAAAAACAAGTGGCAAATGGCAACAACACTGGCAATACAAGAAAGAACAAACTAAATCCATCCATCCATCCATCTATACACCCACCCATCCATCCATTTATTTGAAGCTAATACTGACAAAAAGAACTTAAGAACTGTGGGCATATAAGGCACAGGTGAACACAATCAATGAATTAATGAACTAATGGGTGAAAAACAAGCATTGGCACAATCTATCTATCTGCCTGTATGTATGTATGGGTCTATAAAATACATCTTCTATGATACATTACATTTCCCAGCGTTTTAGACCAGTAGGAACTCATCATCTGTGGCACATATTTAAAGTAAACAAATCATGATTTCGGCAGCTGAAAATCCAGCATGACTTTAACACTGAGCATGCAGTAAGATGCTATGACAGGAACCTCACAGCTACATTACACAGGTGTTATATTTTTCCATAAGTGAGCACAATGTTCCCAGTGAAATAATGGCATGAAATGCGAGATGCCTTTGCTTACCGGTCGCTGTGGTAACAGAGGAAGCAGTTTTCCGAACAGCCGATTCATTTGGCAAATGGGACATCCCGCAGGAATATTGTATGCAATTTACATAGATGATTGGCACTCTTATCAGAGTATTGTGTTAACCTGGAACAAAGGAAAAAATGCATTTTAATTCATATTTTTACATCTCATGCTAACGACATTTTGTAACCCTGCCACAATTGTAGATTACTTAAAGGTCAAGTGTGTCATTTCTGCAGAAGCAAAAGAACCAAACAAACACTTCAACCTGTCAAAATTGCCATGTAATACAAACAATATGATCAACCTCTTTTGGGATCTCCAATGTCAGCCACAAACCATTTAATCGGCTTCTGTCAAACATCATTCTATAAGCATGTAGAACTTCGGGTCCCTCGAGTTGGCTGCCAATGAGACAGACCACATGTTCACAATAGCAGTTATTGTGCATAGAGTAATGAAGCTGTAGCCTCATCTTAAGAGCCAGATGTTGATTTAGAGGTGATTTATTAGATACCTTTTTAAATAATTAGTTCATATAAGTAGACATATATAACTTATAACTTTTGTTATAGCATAACTTACAACATATAACTTAAAGTTAAATAAAGGTAAAAGTAAAATAATAGATGTATAAGTACATATCTACATATCAATATGTATGCATGGATAGATTTAGTTTGTACTTTTTTTGTATTGCCAGTGCTTGTATTTCACCCATTAGTGAATTTTTAAGTATTGGCTTCAGATGGATGGATGGATGAATGGATGGATGGATGGACGGACGGACGGACGGACTGACGGACAGAACAATAGATAGATAGCCAGAACAATAGATAGATCTTACACATATTTATAGTGGATGGAGATGGATGGATGGATGGATGGAAGACAGACAGACAGACAGACAGATAGGTAGATAGAATGATGGATGGATGGGTGGATGGATGGATGGATGGATGGATGACAGACAGACAGACAGACAGACAGACAGATAGATATGTAAAATCGCTCACATGTAAAATCAATAGATAGATAGATAGATAGATAGATAGATAGATAGATAGATAGATAGATAGATAGATAGATAGATAGATAGATAGATAGATAGATAGATAGATAGATAGATAGATAGATAGATAGATAGATAGAACAATAGATAGACAGACAGACAGACAGACAGACAGATAGAGATAGATAGATAGATAGATAGATAGATAGATAGATAGATAGATAGATAGATAGATAGATAGATAGATAGATAGATAGATAGATAGATAGATAGATAGATAGATAGATAGATAGATAGATAGATAGATAGATAGATAGATAGATAGATAGATAGATAGATAGATAGATAGATAGATAGATATGTAAAATCGCTCACATGTAACATCAATAGATAGATAGATAGATAGATAGATAGATAGATAGATAGATAGATAGATAGATAGATAGATAGATAGATAGATAGATAGATAGATAGATAGATAGATAGATAGATAGAAGACAGAACGATAGATAGAAAGATGGATGGACGGACGGACGGACGGACACATAGATATCATAATCACCCATTAGTTTATTACTTGTGTTCTCTTGTGCATTATATGCCCCAGTTCTTCAGATAGATTCACTACTGTAATCTTCTGTAACTTTCTTAATATTATTCGCCAGATAAGTTATGGATGGTCATGGTTAGTTATTGACCTGGGAACATTATCATTATCAGTATCATTGTACTGTAGAATGGTTATTTTCAGGCCCGTAAATTCCAAAGTGCAATGCTGTGGAACCGCCCAGCACACGCAGGCCCAATGACATCCTAATAACAGCCCTGCTGAGCACACACTTTAAATAATATGATGAATTAAAATAAAATCAATCTCAATTATTATAATAACACTGATCGCGATACTATAAATTGTAATAAAAAATTGTTTTCAAAACCTTTTTTCTAAAACAATTTATATATTTTTTTATTTTATAGCAGAATGTATTAGATATTTTAATTGAAAGTCACCACACTGTTAAATTTTTAGCATGATAATGAACACAATTCTGCTGATACTTCTAATAAAAGCATTATATTAATTATTCAATTAAAAACATTATTATAAAAAAATTATTATGAGAATATATGATTATTTTGAATACAAAATAAGATGTATTAAAAAGGCGTCTTGTGACTTCTATAGCAGTTTATTACTATTTTGAAAGTCAATAGGTGCCTGCAACCAGCATTCTTCAAAATATCACAAAGATGGGGTGGGTGTTTTCTGGGTGGGCTGGGAGGGTTGAAGAGTGGATCTTTTTTTGTCTATTGAAAAGAAAATTTTAAAGATGCTGTGAATGCTCACATGTAAAATCAATAAAAATTATATCACACAGAAAAAATTATCACAAAGAAAGAGACTCAAAGGTTTAAATCCACATAAGGGGCAAGAAATTATGAGCCAATGTTTATTTGTGGGTAAAATATACCCTTCAACTACACAGTTATGGCCCGTTTCCACTGAGTGGTACGGTACGGTTTGGTTTGGTACGCTTTTATGGCCGTTTCCACTGTCAAAAAATGTACCGAACCGAACCGTACCGTACCGTACCGTACCACTTTTTTGGCACCCTTTCGAAAGGGTACCAAACACGAGAAAAGGTACCAAAAGGCGGAGCCACACGCGCAGCTGCCTAACGAGCCATGGTTGATCTGGGCTCAAACAAACCTTGTCATCGTCTGGATGAACAGCTACAAAGCCAAGAAGAAGAGCAGATATACCCTGTGCCCCGTAGTTTTTAACTTTTTTAGTTTTTTACGCGCGAGCGGTTTCGCTTTCTTGCTAGCGCGAGCGCGCGTCTAACATTATATCTGAGCTGATGATAATAACCTGTGCTTGATTATTGACGGGCTTTTGAAACCCGATCCTGTCAGACACTGACAAACACGAGAGTGAAGCGTGAAGAAACAAAGGAGAAGCCGGAAAAAAGGAGCACATTATTAACAAAATGCCATGATTAACTAACTTGTTATCTTCCCATTTTTGACTAATATGAACCGGGAATGACGAACTTACTCTCTTACAGAGACTACATGTGCTGGTGAAGATTACAGACACAGATGAGAGGTTTTCACTGACTGTAGGGTATATTTTGTGTTGTTTTGAACCTAAATACGGACGAAATGTCTGTTGTGTGTGTTCTTCTGTAGTTGGTAACATATCGGAGACTGTAAGGGGCTGTATGTGTTTATATATGTTCATTTATTTAGTTATTTAATATAATTACAGACGTTACAGTAGGCTGTTTCGCACTGTCATTGATTTGCAGTTATAATCAACTCATGTTCATTGAAAAATTAGTAATAAACATTTCTACACAAGTATTTATGTGTATGAAGCATCTGTTTTGTGAGAAGTGCTTCTCATATGATATGTAAGTGACCTGTACAGCTTTATTGTAGACATTTCCTCGAGTGAGAATGACGTCGACTGAAACTTTATTTCATACACCATGGTGTTAGTGGAAACGCAAGCCTGATAAAGGTGACCTGTACCAAACTGAACTGTACCGTACCGTACCAGTCAGTGGAAATGAGCCATTAAGTAGTACATTTTGGCATAGAAAAAAAATACTAGTAACTATCTACTTCTTGTCTCAAATCAGTCAATCAATCAACCAATCAATCAATTCATCAGTCTATCAATCAACTAACAAGCAGTATTAACCAACGCAACCCACATATTACCAAATCTCTTATTTAAAACCGTTGTCATGTTAAATGATTAACCAATCTATTCCATTAGAATCCTTCAGCAAACAAAACCCATATCATAATTGTATTAACTGAAAAAAAAAAAAACTCATAAAAGTTTAAATCCGCATGACGGGGGAAGAAATTATGAGCTAATGTAAATTTATGGGTAAAATATACGCTTTAACTATACTGTAATGTCAACACAATCTCACGGCAATTCATAACTTTTGATTTAGTGGCTAATTCGTATCAATTCGTACGATCTAATTCATACAATTTAGTACGATTTGCTAATCACCCAATGACGGTTGGGTTTAGGGGTGGGGTTGGGTGCCACGCCTCCTTTTTAAAATCGTACATTTTTGTACGACTGAACTCGAGAATTAAGCTGCGGTCACACTTGACTTTTCTTCCCATAGACTTCCATTCATACGCACGCGAATGCGTCAGACCGTAAACGCGGGGTCATGCGTCAAGTTCGCATGTCGCTGCGGTGCAAAGTTCAAGCTTGGTGAACTCTGACCTGCGAAATCGCATCACTTGACTGCGTGAGACCAATCAAGGATCAAAACAGGACATCTCTGGACAGAAATTTAAAACATGGTGCATTCGCTCGCTTTTTTAAATGTCTAATAAGCTTGTTTAATCCAGCCCCTTTTTGCAGCGCAGTACGACAGAATTTCGCACACACAAAGCCCAGTGTGACCGTAGCTTTAGCCACTAAACTGACAAAATGTAAAATACTTACATTTTCTTATGAGATCAGGCTGGTAATGTAGTACATTTTGGCGTGAAAAAAAAATACTAGTGATTATCTACTTCTTGTCTCAAATCAGTCAATCAATCCATCCATCCATCCATCCATCAATTAATCAGTCTACCAAACAACCAACCAAGCAACCAACCAACAAGCAGTATTAACCAATACAACCCACATATTGCCAAACCTCTTATTTAAAACAGTTGTCCTGTTAAATGATTAGCAAATCTATCCCATTAGAATCCTTAAGAAAACAAAGCCCATATCATAATTGTATTAATCTGGTCTTTATCACTGCATATGTAACCGAAGGGAAGCAGCTCTCAGTGGTGAGTCATAGTTTACAAAGTGTTATACTGGCAGCGCTCCAGTGCTTGTGAAACTGGTGTACTGGTTTTAGCGTGAGCTCTGAGCCTTGTGCCAGCTCTATTGTTCCATTAGTGAGGAAGGATGAGGGTAATGTTGTCCACAGCCCTGATTCCACACAAAAGAACTGGCTCCTTTCTCAGGCTCACAGACATGGGCTCCTGGTAGGATATCTTTCAGGGTGAATTGAAGGTGGCTTTGCTTTAGACGTCTTGTGCCTTGTCTTTAGATCTGAGGAAATTTAAAACAACGCCACAATGC
>NC_079443.1:48099979-48124979 GCF_903798145.1 Danio aesculapii | reverse complement strand
ATTTATTATAATTACTTTTAATGTGGTTAAAATTGATGGTATGAGTTGATTATAAAGTGAAAGAAAAGGAAACGTTCCGTTTGCTAACACAATCAATTAGCATTGTCATTAATCTCAATGGCAGTCGATTGGCTAGTTTCTCATTCTGAAAATCTAAATAATTGAACTATGTTATCTCAACTCAAGGGACACAGATGTTTTGGAGCCAATCACCTTACTCTAAAAATCCCTTAGGACTAATCATTCTAGAGCAACAAGAGGCTAAAAACAAGCTAATGCTATCAAAAGACAATCCACACCCTGAAGTGACAATGTTGCTTTCATGCTTGTAAGAGTTGCACAAAAAAAGAGACACCTGTGGTATTAAAATATGCTAACTGCTAATTCTGAATGCTTGCCAATGGAGAATCATGCTTTTCGGACTGTAGTTGTAGTTACGGGATCTACAAGAGCTATGAGCTGTGCTAATCTGCAAAACTTTTTCTATGTGGTTTACACTAATTAGAAGTCTTTGATTGAAGGTCCAACTTTTTTTGTTTTCATCACAAAATGTGTGAAAGTAAATGGCCATGTAATCAAATTGTATCTAAAAGTTGATTTCTGTAATGTTATCCATCTGAATTTCTCTTTTAAAAGTCAAAATAAACCAATTGATTCACAGATACGTCAACAGGTATATACATTTTTGCTAATATATGATTATAAATGCTATCTGTCCACAAGAAACGCTATTGAGCAATCCTGCTAGAGCAACAAGGCTCTGAATAAAGTAACAGTCCCAATATGCTAATAGTATCCAAACTGCATGGACAGTCCTGAAACCCTTTCTAGTTTCCATCATGAGCTGTGACAAAGTGCATTTCACGCATTTGAAGAGCTCCACAAAAACAAAATGACATCCACCCCTACTGAAAAAAAAAAGGCTTAAACCAGCCTAGGCTGGTTGGCTGGTTTTAGCTGGTCGACCAGCCTGGTTTTAGAGGGGTTTTGGCCATTTCCAGGCTGGTTTCCAGCCATTTCCAACCTCGTTTTAGCTGATCAGGTTGGAAAATGACCAGCCAAAACCAGCTATTTCCAGCTTAAACTTCAGGCTGGTCAAGCTGGTTTTAGCTGTATTTAGCTGGTCATTTTCCAGCCTAAGGGGTTTTGGCCATTTCCAGGCTGGAAATGGCTAGAAACCAACCTGGAAATGGCCAAAACCCCTCTACAACCAGGCTGGTCAACCAGCTAAAACCAGCCAACCAGCCTAGGCTGGTTTAAGCTGGATTTTTCAGCAGGCACAGCATTAAAATAGCATCAAAAATGGCTAATTGCTCATTTTAAACGGGCAACCAGAATGTGTATTCGTCGCATCTGCCAAAAGAAAAGGGCTAACATGCTAACATGCATATTTTGTCCAACTTTGTAATATTAATTAGACTTTCACAGAAATGACATGATTAAACATTCAAATGATCCAAATATTACAATGAAACAATGCATAAGTCACCAAATCTATTGCTAATGCAGTCTGTTAGCAAAAAGGTTTTAGAGCTCTGTAACAACTTGACTTATAAATCCCGATGCCCAATCTTTCTCAAGAAACAAACTGAAAAAGTACAGTAACAGCGCTAATAACAAAGCAGATGGTCATGGAATCAAATTAATCTTGAAAGTTGATTTCTGTAATGGTATTAATCAGGATTAAATGTTATATATATATATATATATATATATATATATATATATATATATATATATATATATATATATATATATATATATATATATATATATACACACAAATAAACCAACTATTGCCTCAAAACATCACAGAATGTTGTATTACAATGCTATTATTTGCAGTCTGTTTCCATATTGATTCATCTAAAAGAGGTATATGATTTAAAATCGTACTTGTATATTATATATCAACCAGTCATTCTAGGGCAATTCATTCATTCATTCATTCATTTTCTTTTTGGCTTAGTCCCTTTATTAATCAGGGGTCGCCACAGAGGAATAAACCGCCAACTTATCCAGCATATGTTTTACGCAGCGGATGCCCTTCCAGCTGCAACCTAACACCGGGAAACACCCATACACTCTTAAAATCACACACATACACTACGGCCAATTTAGCTTATTCAATTCACCTATAGTGCATGTCTTTGGACTGTGGGAGAAACCGGAGCACCCCGAGGAAACAGGGAGAACATGCAAACTCCAAAAAGAAATGCCAAATGACCCAGCTGGGACTCAAACCAGTGACCTACTTGCTATGAGGTGATCATGCTACCCACTGCGCTACCGTGCTGCCCCATTCTAGAGCAATAAAAAAAAATAAACAAATAGCATAACAGTGCTAATGAGGTAATGCTAACAACACAGAGAGACCCAACCCCTTCCAATCAGTCTCAAACCTACCCATTATACTGATTAGTGACAATTTGTAACATTTTAAGGGATGTATACAAAAGAATGACACATGGCATTAAAATACCACAAAACATGGTAATTGTTAAATCTCAATAGTCACTAAAACAGAAAAAGTGCCTTTTATGACCAGAAGGTGTAGTTATAGCATTAACAAGACTTCAGAGGACTTGCAAAACTTTGGCCAATTGGTTTGTTGTAATTAGCAGTTGTTGTTTTTTTTTGTTTGTTTTGTTTTTTTTAAGATAGAATGTGTACAAGTGTAAAAGATGTTCATCAAACTACATTTTAATAGTTTTTTAATGTAATCAAACAGGATTATGTTTTAATAGACCAAATAACAGTTATAAACATAACCAAATCTTTGTGAGGTTTTACAAACTAGTTTTGAGAGGATCACATGCTGTGATTGATTGCAGCAGGTCCCGCATCCACAATCATCGATAAACCAATCAGATTAATCCAAGACTTTAATAAATATGCCAGTTTGTCTTACCACCATTGTCTTCATTTTAGAAGAATCCCCTCATCCACCCCATCTCCCCATTTCCTTCTTTACCAAGGGAAGCTCTCGAGACCTACCTGATCTCGGGAGACACTGCTCGCTGCAGAGCCATTTGAGCTCCAGCGAGGGAGAGTTTGAGCTCTCACTCCTCCTTCTGTAAGCTGTTTTAATGCGCACACCCAGCCCACCCCTAACCCCAACCCCCAGTGACATCACTCGTAGAAGAAGTGCAAGGAAGGAGGAGCTGGAGCTCAAGCTCTCGCTTGCTGGAGCTCAGCTCTGGCCAAGTGGCTCTGCAGTGAGCACCACTTGGATCTCGGACCCCCTTACATGCTAATGGCCCATTTCCACTGAGAGGTACAGTATGGTACAGGTTGGTACGGGTCACGTTTATCAGGATTGCGTTTCCACTGCCAAAAGGGTACCATTTTGGTGGGCGTGGTGTACTACAAAGTTTTAGACAACGTCATTTTTACTCAAAGAAATGTCACAGTAAAGCTCCATGGGTCGTTTACATATTATGAGAAGCACTTCTCACAAAACAGATGCTTTATACACAAATACTTGTGTATAAATGTTCATTACTAACCATTCTATGAACATGATTTGATTAAAACTGCTGATCAATGATGCGAAATAGCCTACTGTAACATATGCAGTTATATGAAATAAATAAATAAATAAATACAACATATATAAACACATACAGACCCTTACAGTCTACGATGTTACCAATTACAGATAAACTACACACAACAGACATTTAGTCCTTATTTGGCCTCACATATAGCCCACAGTCAGTGCATCTTTAATCTTCAGCAGCACATGTAACCTCTTGTTAGAAAGTAATTCCATCACTCCAAGTTCATAATAGTCCAAAAGGCGATGATAATTAAACATGGCAGTTTGTTTGTTTTATGTTGCAGAAAGCATGATTTGCTGCTCTGTTTTTTCCGGCTTCTCCATAGTTCCATTCATTCTCGAGTTTATGCCTTTCTGAAAGGATTGGATATCAGAAGTGCTTCAATAGTCACATGCACGTTATTATTATGAGCTCAAGTAGTTTGTTATTTATTTTTAGAATCAAGAACTGCCTTTCTTTTGATGCTAAAAAGAAGTTGGTTGATGCAACATTTATGTTGATATTGAACTACAGTGATGTTTTCTATATGCATGCTTCGTCTCAAAGTCTGCATGCATTGGATACAGTTTACCAAGGTGCACTAAGATTTTTACCTAATTTTAAATCCCTTACTCATCGTTGTGTGCTGTATACTAGGGTAGGTTGGTCTGCTTTGTCCATTAGTAGGCTCAAGCATTGGCATATCCTTGTTTATAAATCTATTCTGGGTTTACTCCCATCATATCTACAGAATTACATTTGTAAAAAACCTGTTCTTAACTATGGCCTTCAGTCACAGGATATTTATTTTCTGTTTGTTACTAAAGTGTGGACTGAGATGGGAAAAAGGCTTTTAAGTACGCAGCACCTTTTGCATGGAATAATCTGCAAACACAGTTGCAATTGATTTCACTAAATGCTTAAAAAAAAAGTATAAATGATTCAGAAGTTGAAACAGGTTTGTAGATGTTTAGAATAGTTTATCGGTGTGACTCATGTTAACTGTTAATTGTTTTTTGTTTGTTGTCTGTTAGATCCATGTGACAGGTATACTGTCTAATCTTGGCCAGGACGCTCTTGTAAAATTTTTAATCTCAATGTGTCTTTCCTGGTAAAATAAAGGTTATAACAATAATAGTTATAATAATAATTCTCCTGCGAGTGACATATTTCTGTAAATCAATAGCGTTCAGCTGCACATCTTGCTTTGCCTTTGGTAGCATTTGGCATGCTAGGTACTCTTTGCATAGGGTGACCAAAAAGTGGTATGGTACGGTTTGCTTTTAGGTACCTTTTGACAGTGGAAACGGCCATAAAAGCATACCGAACCGTACCGTACCGTACCACTCAGTGGAAACAGGCCATAAATGACCAGGCGGAAGCCCTGGGCTCAAGAATCAAGGTTCTCTCCCAGGAAAGCATGCCAAACCTGCAACTAGTATCAAACAATAGCGAAGTGTGACCTCTTAAAGGCCAATTCAAATGGTAAACATTCCCATCTCATTTATAGTTAGCACAACAAAATATGTGATCTTCAACTAAATGTTCAATCTTTCCTCAAAGAACACATATAGTACATCTCTTATAGTCAGTCATCTAATTTATTTATCCAAGAGCAACAAGAAACTGAAATAAAATCAACACAAATATGTCAGTGCAATCAAAAGAACATCCTGAATCCCAAACTCTTTTTCAGTTACTGCTTTGGGATGTGATGAAGACCATTTTTGTGCTTTTGAAACTCCTGTGAGTCACACAAAAACAACATGTAACTCATGTCATTCATTTTCCTTCGGCTTAATCCCTTTATTTATTACCGCATGTGATTGGACTGTGGAGGAAACCGGAGCACCCAGAGGAAACCCATGCAAACATGGGGAGAACATGCAAACTCCACTCAGAAAACGTCAACTGATCCAACTGGGGCTCGAATCAGTGACCTTCTTGCTGTGAGTCGACAGCAATACCCACTGAGCCACCATGTCACCAGTAACCAGTAACCATGAAAGTATAAATGTCAAATTATTAGCCAAAATACCTAAAGGCAAATTTAAAATGGTCGCCAAACTTTTTTAAAACCTGGAGATATACTAGCAGGGGCTAACAGGGTCATGTTAACCTAACAAAACTTTGGCAGCTTGATCAGTCCTAAATTCTAGTCCTTGACTGGTGAGCCAAACACAGAACTGGAGAACTTGAATGTAAATGTGGGTGGTCATTCATTCAAAGTTCTGTCAACTTGATGTTGACAAAGTAGAAAGCATACAATGTTTGCAACAAAAAAAGGACTGGTAGTCTGGACGTTTTAAACACTTAAAGTGACATACGAGGGCAACCTGCTCCTCAAAGATCAGTGTTAACAAGTTAAAGAGGTCGCATTAAAGAAATACTATCACACAGACATGTCTCCATCCTACAGACTTTTAAAGTTGATGCACAAAAGTGCTGCAGCACCACCAGGGATCCCAAAATCTCTCCGCTGGCCCTTATAAATGCCTAGGGCAAGAGATGGGAAGTGAGAAATGTCAGAATAGCCTCAGCGAGAAAGTGCAGGTCCTTTCAGAAATGGCGTAACACAAATCACAACACCGCTGAGCAGAAGGGAAAGCACTTTTCTTCACCTCACCATCAGCCTTGGAATCCTGCTCTTTTTCCAGATGGCCCAGCAGACAGCACGAAGCCTGCTTCCGCCAGCACCTCCAGCTGTCCGCCTCTGTTGTGGGGGGAACGGGAATCACGCAGTTGCTCACAGGAGACTAATCCGTAGCTTGACGGAACACTCCGTCCATTCCTCAACAAACAACTTAATTGTTTTATTATGAATGGAAGAGGGTCCCATGTCAGTCTAGATCTCTCAATCGTCAGGGTGTTGATGTGGAGCATTGTCAGCTGGGGCCGTGCGGGAATGGGGACTGCACGCTCTGTCCAAACTAGTTTGAGGTCCGTGCAAAGGTTTCCAGGAGTCAAGGGTTCCACGTAAACACAGCATACATTCTTTCCTATATATATGCATATATGTCTTTCAGCTTCTTTGGCTGTAATTGGAAAACGAAGAAAAGGAAAATAACAAGCGCCACATAAGCGACCACATTAATATGCAACCCAGACAAAAGAATGCTAGGCCGATTTATTACCTCTCACAGTTTTTAATTCATTGACTTGCAGGAATTTGCACCAAACATGCAAATGAAAAGGATTTGGCTCTGGTGTGAGCGCTCTCGTTTTGGAGTGAAGCGAAACGCATTGCGGTCACAACTTAATTTCCTGAGGGGCGCAAAAAAAGACATTGTAATTTCTGAGCTGTCACGAGAGTCTAAATGAGGCACTTCACATATTACTGTAAATGTGCTTTTTTTAAAATCGTTTATACATGCAAACTCATAGTGCCTCGTGAAAAGTTCAAGTGTTTCATAAACACAATGAAAAACAATTAAAAAGACGGGTGAGGTGCCGCAGGGGTCTGAGAGCGGTGACCCTGTGCGTCCAGTGGTGTGGAAGAAATCCACTCAATACCACCCAAAATTGTTGAGGTCAGGCGCTTTGAGTCTGTAAAATGTTACTTCGATTTAATATGATCTATGTCTGTTTTTAATATACAGCGTCAATGAAGTCATTAAATTAATGCATGCTGGAGAAACTTTTTTTTTCCCGAACACCCAAACTATGCATATATTATGGTATATAAATTACACTTTTCTTGTCCCATCCACACCCTAGTCACGATGAAAAATGGCAAACTGCATTTGAAATGAAATTAAAAACAGCACACGCACATTGTTAAGAAGGCCGGATTACTTTTATGGTTTTCATTGTATGAAAAGTTAATAGCTACTGGCACTTTCAGAGTAAAAAAAAAGAAACTTATGAAACATGTAAAGACAAAACAACATTAGAATAAGATCCTAATGATACATTAAGTTCTTATTAAGCAAAGTGATCAGTCTGTACAAGAAGCAAAACATTCATTCATTTTCTTTCAGCTTAGTCGCTTTATTCATCAGCGGTCACCACAGCGGAATGAACCACCAACTTATCCAGCATATGTTTTATGCAGCGGATGCCCTAGTACTTGAAAACACCCATACACTCTCACATGCACACACATACATACAGAAAATGTATTTTATTCAATTTACCTATAGTGCATGTCCCTTGACTGTGGGGGAAACCGGAGCACTAGGGATGCTCTGATCAATCAGCCAGAGATCGGTATCGGCCACTAATAACATTTTATGACTCAATAGGTACTCACCAATCTGGGGAACGTTTCCAAAAACCATTGTTAGCCAAAAAAGGTTGCAAATTCCGTTGTTGCAAACATAGTTTGTTGATTTGGCGTGTCGCAAATCCATCGTTCCAACGAACATTCACAAACTGTGTCGCAAACTTGTATGCTTGCAACTACACCTTTGGAGTTCTGTTCCCAATTATCCCCCTATGCCCTATTCATTTAGAACATTCTAACATTTAAACTTGGAAAGATAAAAAAAAAATAAAAATAAGGAGTTCAAGTCATCTCTCTTAGGTGTAATTTGCTTTGAAAGTATTTTTACAGTTTAGTTTTAGCATTCTTCATGGTCACTATTGCGCTCCCTTCGCAGTGCATTTTGAAAATATTAATGTTTTCCATGACAGCCTATTATTTAAAACTTATTATTTAAAAGCGGAATTTATGTTAAGTCTCCAAAGCTTGTGAAAACAAAAAAACATAGCATCCGTTAATGCTTTTAATTTAAAGTAGGTTATTTATCAAGTATCTGTACTGTTGGTTAGAACATTTCTGCAATGGTTTGTATGTCAAATTGTAAAAGTAGACTTTAAAAAAGATTTTAAAAATTATAATAAATAAACAATACTTAATATTATTATTATTATTAATAATAATAATAATAATAATATTAATTATTAATAATTATTATTAATAAATTATTATTATTATTATTATTATTATTATTATTATTATTATTATTATTATTATTATCATTAATTGTATTGATTCATTAATTGTATTAATATTATTATTAGAGTAATTTTTTTTAATTTCCTAATAAATAATAAATATTAAATTTTTATAACATTTGTAAAGGAAACATAGGTCCTACATGTGCCATTTGCATATATTTCAATTAATATGGAAATTGAGGGCATGTTTTTAGCAAAACTAATATTAGATTGTTTTTTAAATGCATGTGCGTGTACAAACAATATAATTTGCACAAATAAATTATGGGGTTCTTCTCGAAAGAAGTTGTTACCACCCCCTTTAGAGCATCATTATGGCCGTTTTACTTTATAACTAACGTGGTTCAAACGATGGATCAGCGACAGAGAAACTACGGTTTTGAGAAACACTTGTCACTACATTGTTCTTTTCCCAAACGATGCATCTTACTATGATAGTTCAGCCGCGAGTTACGTTGTTGTTTGGGAAATGCACCCCTGGCCGATGTCATGAACCGATCAGAGGTATTTGTTTACAAGGTTACACACAGAGGAAACAGACGTGCTAGTTGGAGAGCAAAATATTGGAATGGGCTTGCATGTATTTAAACCTTTTTACATAAATAAGAACTGAAGGTTCTGTGTGTTTAACAATATTGCAAGTTCACTAAAACCTGGCTAAACTTTTTTTTTTACTTGAATTGTTAATACTACACATTTTTGTAATATACTGCAATAAACAAATATGTATTTATAGGTGTGCATTTAAACTTCTTATGCATCAAATATGCACTCCAAACTTTTTCTTGATTGAGACATGTGGAATTCTTCTTCCAGTATTTGCAATGTTTCCAAACTGCTTTGTTAGTTGTTTATCTTTCCAATATTTGTATCTATTTCATCTATTGTTTTCTATAAACCTGCTTCTGACCATAATATGTCCACACTAAATGGTTATAAGAGACATGTTTAAGGGATTATATGCAACATCCTTCATTTATTCTGGTAAGGAGATCTCCATTTAAGTATCACACTTAGGGGGAAAATTATGCATAATAATGCTTAAAGCATCAGAATCAGTACTCTGTATCAGTCCATCACCAATACAAGGAATCAGTACTTGGTATTGTCTGCAAAATCCTGATTGGAGCATTCCTACTGAGCCCCCAGAGGAAACCTATGCGAACACTGGGAGAACATGCACACTCCACACAGAAATGCCAACTGACCCAGCCGAAACTCGAACCACTGAGCCACCGTGTCGCCTCTAAGAAACAAAACATTATTTACAAAATGATTCCCTTTAATCCACAGTCTCCACAAATGAAGCTGATGCAAACTCACATGTGAGATGACTGTGGAGACGAAGGACATGTGCTGTCTTGTTTATAAAAATAGTACTTGTGATTATCCTGTTTGCTGCAACCTACATATACAAACAGTGTCAGCTCAAATGTTTATACATGTCATTGTGTGACAGGACATTCACGGGTCAGACTGCTATATTCATGCTCAGGTCCATTTCAAGAGGTTACAATTAGCTATTGTCTGATATTATTTGCAAATATGGCATGCTGTCCCGAGAGAGAAACCTGAGGTTGGAGATACTTGAGGCCAGGGCTCCTGCCTGGTCATGTAGCATGACAGGGGGTTCAAGATCAGGTAGGTTTCGAGAGCTCCCCCTGGTAAAGGAGGAAAAGAGGGGGGATAGGGGGGATTGTTCAAAATGAAGATAAGCAAAGTAGGATGAATGGGTTTATTTATTAGAGGCTAGAATTCATCTGATTGGTCTAGCAATGATATCTGATTTGACTAGAAATGATTATTGATGCAAGACCAGCCGTGATCAATCATACCACGTCCTCCTCTCGAAATTAGTTTATAAAACTTAATTTGATAAGGATGTAAAATAAAGGTAATCATTCTGTAAATAATGTCCAGTTTCTTGTACAGATCACACATTTAGTGAGTAGTTTAAGTGCTATTTTTTTATTGTTGGATGAACGAACCCTTTGAGATTTCACCTAAAATCTGCAATACATTCTGTCCACTCTAACTGTGACAGATTTTGAAAAGCTCATTACAGGTGCCAAAACCTTCTCTTGGCGTAACTTCACAGCAATTGGCTGTTTTTGGCATTTTAAAAGGTGCCATACACTGGAAATCCAGACATACCCAGGAAAAGATGAATAATTAGAGTTCAGTACAAGAAATGGTCTCAAACACCTTGTTCTCATGTAAATCACATTGAAAAACAGGACAATCAGAACAAAACACTGACTGTTAAATTGCACATGGGATCATTAATATGCATTTCCCAAGCTGCGTTTGATTATCCAATGTTTCCTTGTGAAATAGCATCAACAATCATCCCCTCCCTTATTTTCTTTTTATACTAAACAAACTATGTATGTGGGACTCTTATTTTGAAAATAGGAGATAAACATATTTCATTGTTTATGTTGTTTAGTGATATTTTGGGGTTTCCACCTGAATTTTTCCTATCCAAATTAAAAAGCTTCCCAAATCCACATGCAAAAGTGTAAATGCAAACGAATGTTATGATTTTAAAGAAAACCATTTGAATTTTCATAAAGCACTGTTGAAAGTGAATAAAATAATTGTATATGTAGTCTGTGCTATAATAAATCTCTCCAAAAAAGAGGCGCTTTTGTTTTTTGTAAACTCAAATTTCAAAGTGTACCTTTTAGGTTCTGTGTGGTCTAAGTTGTTGTAAATAATTTTGGTGGTCCCTGCACATCAAGCATTTATTTGCAACACATAACACAGGATATATCGATTTTTTTTTAATTCAACACTACCCAGAAGAGGCGTATGGTCTATTTAAATGTGTCTTTTGTGAGTTTAATGTGTATATTGTGAAATGTGCTTCCTGTGTTTTTGATGAGGCTATAACCACATGTACAAATATGTATTATAAATTGCTTAATGTATGTTTATGCATCGCTCAGCTCTTATGATTTTTCTGTGCAAGAATGCCAATACTCTTAACAAAACTAAATTTTTTTTCATATATGTTAAAGCTTAAAAATACAACTCCAAATACATCTCCGTCAGTGCCATTTGTTGAGTATAATTATTATTTAGCCTTTAATCCATCCACAACTGAACTCAGAAGCGAAATTGGCTACTCTTGGGACTTAAAGATATCTCTCTCACTCCTTCTAGCTAAAATAAACCTCTCAATAATTTCAGTTAAACAGATTTAACATGGCATCTTCTCCATTTGTTAAAATAGGCACTGAGCTGTGGGAGTATTCGAATAGACTTCATTAAGATCACCAACCATTCCAAATATGGTCAAAATGGAGCTTTTTCTTCTAGTGGCAAGTTCAGGGCTTATAATAGAGCACATAAATCGTTTTTGAAGAGTTGTTTAACTTGGAGAACAATGTAAGATATTGAATCAATGCACTTTGTGGCATCTTTAAACTTCTGATCTGCAAAAAAATAGTTTTTGACATTCTTACTACTATCATCTTTATCATCTATACATCCCCTGTGCATGTCTGCCACTCAATTCTTGTGAAGCGTGATGGACACGGATTCTCATAAGATGAATGGTGGAAATTACAGCAATCTCTTTATCAGTTCTACAAGAAAAAGTATAACATGATTACAATAAATGCAGCATTCCTGCTAGACACACTAAGATAGTAGGATGGATTGCATGCCAACTGGTAGAAATTAAGAGCTGTTAAACTAGCAGATTTAAGATCTGCCTCTATGTCCAGTCATACAGCATGTTAGGTCTTGTCAGCATGTGTTTCCAATCAGACCTTCTAAAGGAGATCATCATTGTATATTCACCCCACGTAAATGTGAAGATTTCAGACTATTCAGTATCTCAAATACAGCAATAAGTATGTGCCTGTCATGGTAATTACGCTAAAGCAACCTTCTCTGGGGTTAAGAGTGCACCATCTCATTTCGGGCCCTGGAACTTGATTCTGAGTGATGGCAGTAGGCTGGATCGTGAGCCAAGCATCTTAAAGACAAGCACAATCCTTCCATCCAGTAAATGGGCAAAGGTCCCAGCCAAAACAGCTGCTGTTGGATGCCTCATTTGGAGGTTAAATAATTGGCTCCAGGTGTTCAGCCTCTATGTGAAATCCAAATCTTTTAACAGTCCACATTATTCATGAGAATTACACTTCAGAACCACACTTACATTCTTATCTCAGGGTCAGTGAAATAAAAAATTGAGGTGTCACTCTAAAAACAACAGTTTTGTCATGTCAAAGTGAGAGTAAGACAGGTGCTGTGTTTTGCAGTGCTAAAGAAACTTCTTCTTAAATTATAATTGACCCATTTTTAAGGAACTCAACCTATGATTTTGAGCTAGCTACACTGTTTCTTAGCATGTGAACTTCTAAAACACATCTATAAATTTAAATAATGATACCAAAATACTGATACAAGAATCAATAACATTCTGAACAAACCTATCCATGCTTTCCAACCGCTGCAAAGCTTTGTGCACAATAGCGTTTCTCTTTTGTCACTCTACACCACTACACACTTGAACGGTGCAGCTTGTTCTAGGACAACCGACACTACATAGCTATTCTCATGCTACTGAATAAAAAAGTGTGAATGGATTTGCTGAACTCCCAGCTGTGCCAATCTTCTGTTTAGCTAGTCCACCAGCTGGACTTGACATCTGAAAAGTTACAGAAACCAGCCAATCAGGTTGGAAGACCATTAAACACGTCTATGCATCACTCCCCTGCAGGCACAGGACATTAACATGACATCATATTGACGTTGTACCCTTAACGTACCCCAACGTTGCTGGGACGTTGGATTTTGTTTGGAAATGAAAATCAGGTTGATGTCAGAACCCAACTTCAGGCCGATGTCAATGTCCAATGTCCAACCTAAAATCAAGCAAATATCAATGTCTAATCATGCTACACCTTGACGTTGTGTAGACGTTACCACTATGACATCTATCAGATGTTGGATTTTGGTCACTTTCCAACACAACCTAAAATCAACCAAATATTAACGTAATTTGATGACAAAATAAAGTCCTTAGATGTTGGCTAGACATTGAATTTTGGTCACCTGACATCATGACCTAACTCTAACCTAATACTACCGTCTTATGATGTTGTGTGCCTGCTGGGTCAGCTCTAAGTATGAATTTTCTAAAGTGTAAGGATGCCAATACTCTAGATAAAACTATGTTTTTTTTCCATATATGTTAAAGCTTTAAAATACAGCTCAGATTACATCTCTGTAGGTGCCGTTTGTTGAGTAAAATTATTATATAGCCTTTAATCCATCCTCAACAAAACAGTGAAATAGGTTACTCTTGTAGCTTAAAGATATCTCTCAAACCTCCTAGATAAAATAAACAGTTCTGTTTTGTCACACTACACCACTCCTTGTTGAATAGTGTAGTTTGTTCCTGTACAACCGACACTACCTAGCTACTGAATAAAAAAAAAAAAAAGCGTGAATGGATTTTCTGATCTCCCAGCTGTGCCAATCTGCTGTTTAGCTAGTCTACCAGCTGGACTTGACATCTAAAAAGGTGCTTAAACCAGCAAACTAGGTTGGAAAACCATTAAACTGGCTTAGCATCGCTGCTTTTACCAAGTTTTATTATGCATGAAACAGCTTTGCTAAAACTAATAAAGTACCTAAACTCTAGCTTTTGTCTCATTGGCTGAGGTTTGTAGGCTTTAAAGGGTGTTGTGTGGGTTTCTCCGCATGTGAAGACAGGTTAAGCACTTTCAAGGGCTCGGGGTATAAAGAAGGTTGGACAGGTTAATGAGAAAAGTTCAACAAAAGTCCAACCTCAAAGATTGGATCATCAGCGAGCGCCAAACGGACCAAGAATTCACAAAGAGCATGGAGAGGTAGGAAGTTCAACAGTTCAGTCCTCTTAGCTTGGCATGCCACCTTCATTTTGAACTCCGAGCTTCTTCGCATGGGCCCCATTTACCTCGTTTTAATCAGCCTAAGTGTGGAATCATCTGCAGGGAATACTTAATGAGCTACTTCAAAAGAGCTGTCTTCCTCACATCTTATTTAGTGAATAACTAAAGCAGATCAGCCAGGAGAGGGCCATCCGTGCGGACAGTTGCTAACAGCACGGAACATGAGACAATGTTGGTTATCAAAGCCAGGGGACGAGTGTGAAATCAATTCGCTCACCTGTGACCCCCTTCTCCAGAGGACTATTGTCAGGTTGGAGGAGAGTGAAAGTGGCTGAACTGGAGGGTGAAACCCTTTTATTATGCGAAATAATGAGTTCGCAGTGAATCTTTCTGTGTTATGTCGCTCTCCCTTCTTCGCCATGTCGTTTCACTGACAAGCTGATCGAATCACAGTCTTTTCTCTCCCCATTTCTCCCTCTTCCTTCTCCTCTCTAGAGATGTGTTTAATGCATATGTTTGACTCACCACAGAGGAAGATAAATACATCATTTAGCCATGAAAATATACTTGAGGAATCTTGCAAATACTTCCCCAGGCACTGGAGAAGGCATTGCCACGTCGTGGGGCCGACTCACTCTGGTTTGTCGGTCAGGGTCTGGACTTCCTCCAAGGCAACCATGGGTAATGTCCTACTTCATGCCCAGAGGTCGTTTCTGCGCCTGCCTGAGCTCTACATATCCCTTGGTTAAGGGTGGGTACAGCTGATCAATTCCAATTACAGTGAATATAAAAACTAGGGATCGGAGTGGTCTGCTTAAATCATTCAAGAAAGCATGAAAATGATCCTCCAAAGGATGCCTCTTGCCAGGTCTTCGTGACCTGACTTGCCTGGTGCTGTGAACCTTGGAGCTGTCTGCACTTATCAAGAGGACATGTGCTCAAGCAATAGTATAATTCAGCATTATTACATTCCTCAAACTAGCCTAATGGTTTGGGATGGATTACAATATCGAAGTGCCTTAGTATTAACAATCCCATCTCACTGGAATGATGGAGCAATAGGCAGAAGGACAGAAAGAAAACTATTTCAAGTGCTCTGGTATGAGGTTGGAAGGCCAGTTGGATTGTGTATCATATTGGTCATGCTAAAGACAGCAGCTGCAAAATTACAGTAGCATGCTCTCACCACAACTGACTTGCGCTACACAGAAACAATTAATCAGAGGTTAACCCGACAAACCTCATGGAGGATCTTTAATTTGTTGTACCTAAAGACCGAGCACAGAAAAGCTTTTCTAAAAGTACGTTTACAGCATAACCGTGCCAAGGAATTCCTTGAGATATTCTGGAGTGTGTGTAGGCAAAAAAATGTCTCTGCGTTTCCAACTTTAAACAGGAATGTTAAGACTGGAAACACACCCATTTTGACCTTGCATTTTGTTTACAACCAGATTGAAAACAAACCAGCATGGTCTTAGCTGGACTATCACCCTGCCCTATTGGCTGTTTTATGGGGTTTTTGGCTACTTTTCATCTGGTCAGGATGGGAGACCAGTTTCAGGGCAGCATATATATTACGAAGACTGCTAAATTGCTAACAGGTTGCTACAGCTGTTTCAGTTGTTAAATTTGTCATGTAAACTCAAATGCTTGCGGTTGTTTGAAGGCCTCATTTAGTAACTGAATATTGGTCATAACATGTTTACTGTCTATGTGGACAGAACATTAAGTCTGTGATTAGGAATTCTGATCTTTACAAAAACCTAGTATAGCGAAATTTCTTTGATTTGATAGCAAATTGTATTTGATGGGTGAAGGAGCTTTTTATTATTATGTACTATCTCTAGGGTCCAGTTTTAACATGTTCAGAGGCATGTTTTGAATTCTGAAATGTACATGGTGTTTTTAGTACTATGACCTCATATGTAAAAACTAACAATAAGAAGAAATATAGCTGCAAGCAGCAATTATCGAGGCCAAGCAGCTCAGCAGCCACATCATAAACAAGCAAGGCAACAAGCTACAGAGCACAGGGAAAATTCTATAACTTTTTGGCAGCATGGTCTGAGGCAAATTTGGTGGAAATTGGGCTAACAATCTATGAAGAGTTCAAAACAACAGATTTTCAAACTAATTCAACATGGTGGACAGGAAGTCGTGTCAATTAGTAAATAAACTATATCAATGTTCTCTGTATGATACAAAGAATCTGCAAGACCAGTCTCATGACAATAGACAAAACTATGCATTTGATAAAATTTGTATGATTTCTGTTGATAGAATTTAATTGTTTGTCAATTTTACCCAGAAGGTGGCTCGAACTAACTTAGTTTGGTCAATGTCAGATCTAGATCACACACATTGAGTTTGGTTTCAATAATTCAAACCATTGCAGCATAAGTTTGCGCATAATGCTAAATAACAACAGTTTTGTCTATCGACATGAATTCCATAAATTTTGGTCTACATGGTGTAAAGATGATTCAAGTCATATTTGGTGAAGATTGAACCAACGGTCTAGGAGTTTAAAAAAAATAATGGTTTGAACAAAATCAAAATCGCAGACAGGAGGTTTGGCAGATTATAGCATAATTGGTATGTGTTGTCAGCATGACCCAAGGAATAATTTGAGACCAGTGTGTGTGTGTGTGTGTGTGTGTGTGTGTGTGTGTGTGTGTGTGTGCGTGTGTATATGTTTATATGTATGCTAAACAGAGTGATTTGACTGATCATCAAACTGCCATTTATTTGTTAGGTTGAAAGATTTAAGCAAAATCATATCTCGTTGTGCTGTTTTCTGCTCCATCCAGGTATATTTTCTTTTTTTGTTTTTATTTGTGTTTACATGTGTTTCTAAATCAAATTAATGTTTAATATGAAGTTAGATAGGGAAGATTAATATTGCAACATATGAATCTGTAGCCATTTGCCATTTTTATTTATTTATCTGTTCTACACCTTTGTGATCTGTTTACCTAGTTTTACTTAGGTATGTGATTGTGATGTTTGCTCAGTTTGCATTGAGTGCGCTGAGGAGAGGTGGCAAAATTTACAAGTGAAATCCTATATCATTATTGGGCTGATTTTTACTCCATCCAGTCTGCTCTGTCTAATAAACCCTCCACCAGCAACAGTACCAGTGGCCTGCTTCTTTATAGTACACAATGCAGTTCGTAACAGTCATAGTTGAATACCAGATACATACAGGAGGAAATAGGTTGACAATGGTCTACAGCCAATCAGGACGCAGAACATAATGCGCTTAAAAAAAACACTACAAAATAAATCTGCAAAAATGTGAAGCCACGAAAAGTGAACCACATTATAGCAAGGGACCACTGTATCTCAAATATTGCTAAAGTATATGTAGCAGAGGCCATGGTCTTTAGCCTCCTTGGTAGAGCAACCGACTCCCATGCGGAAAGTCCCAAGTGAAATGCTGTGTAGGCAAACCAGACTTCTCTATTCTCTCAAGGTCCCTCCTTGGTAGAGCAATTGACTCCCATGTGGTAAGTCGCAGGTTCGATCCCAGCTCAGAGAGGGTTGGGTGGTGTAGGACCAGTGGGGTTACATTGGTGTCGTGACCCAGATGGGAGTAAGGTTTAGGGGGGTGAGGGTAGCAGAGGCCAGCTAGTGAAGTACTGTGCAGGTAAACCTCACTTCCCTGATCTCTAAAGGTGCTCTAGCAACAGATGCTGGAAGCCATGGCCTTTAGTTACCTTGGTAGAGCAACCGACTCACATGCGGAAAGTCGCCCGTTTGATCCCAGCTCAGAGCGGGTTGGGTGGTGTAGGACTAGTGGGGTTACACATTAAATCCTCCAACAAATGTCCAAACTAATACTATTTTACTAAGTGAACACTTAAGTAATACTAAAATGCGGAGGTGTTGTTTCTGGTAAACCTAGACATGACAAAACATTGCAATGTCAACTTCTCAGAAACTATGTACTCCTTCCTGGTGTCAAATGAAGGATTAAAGGGATGTTTTTCCCTTCCTCAACACAATTTACAATCAGGTGCATGTTTCCCTTTCTTCTTCATCCCAAGTATGACATCACCTCCTTTCCTGGGGCTGTCTTTCACTTCCATTTGGGGTACACACTGAACAGAGTGTCTGCTCCGCATAAACTACAGACAAATACCAAAAAGTATCAGCTCAAGTGTTCCTTTCAGTTGTGGCTTGGTGATTTGCCATTGCAACAACAGGTTGTAAATCTGTAGCGTTACTCCATTTTTCCCCTCATCCTATTGAAACTGAAACCTTCAAGCTTAGCCATAGTACAAGAGCTCATACCTTGACTTGGCAATCAGACCACCGATGTAAAGCCATTTTCTTTTACTGCATGCTTTTCAGCTTCCCACCTTCCCCCCTTTTCTTTTGGCCACAATTACTGGGGCCATGATTACTGTGCAGTTCTTTTGTATGACTATATTGGAGATTTATGAAGCATAGTGTGGCATTATGTTTCAGCTCAGCTGTGTGCAGTATACAAGATTGACCATAACCAGACTTTTGTTTGGATTTCGGATAACAATGGCCTGGAGTTTATGTGCTCCAGGTTTTGACTGTGCAGATCTGTAGCATCTGTTGTTAACTGAAGCCAATCACTGACTATTAATTTGAAATTAAGAACTCCTTCCCCATTCATTACATTTTTCATTTTAGTTCAGTAAATCAACAACACCGGGATACCAAATACATTCAGCTACAAGGGTTATCCAATGGTGTTGTAATGTAATGTAAACTTAACCAATAATTAGTGCACAAAAGGCTTTCATCTTGAAGTTACGGTCACGCTAGATTTTAAGCATTGAAATTATCTCAGACTCATGGGCAATGGGATATGATGTAATGCTCACAGGCTTCTGGAGAATTACAAATAACAACTATTATAAACACACAAGAAACATTGCTTACCTCAAAATCATGTACCTTATAATCACAGATTTAGAGGAAGTTTACCATTTTCTAGGGAAAAAAAAAACAGGAATCACTTTACTTCAAGGGGGTGTTCATTAGACTGCCATGAAAACTTTATAGCAAGTCATGACACTTCATGAATATGAATAAGAGTTTATGCATGCTTATGACAACTGTAATTAAGCATCATTAGCTTAGTTGTTATATTAAATGCAAAGGTGATAATATTTGAGTTATTTTCGCTATATTATCAAGACATCAGAACTTGTCATAAATCTGTCATAAACATAAGCAACATGAGCACCCACTTCAAATGTTATAACTTGATTGAATAGGCATTATCAGTGGTTATCAACTGATAGAAATGGGCCAATAGGGGCCTCCTGTGCCTACTGGTAGGCTCAGAAGGCTGTTATAATACATCCACATGGTTAATCAACTACACTAATAGAGAAGACTTCAGATCCAGATCTGTTTTTAAATTACTGTGATGGTTAGGTTTAGGGTTGGGGTAGGGGTAGGAGTCAATAAAATGCAATTAATGGAAAATTGTATTAATAATATAAATAATTATCGTTAAACTTCCATCCGTATGTGATCTATAGCTTATTAACCATGTGGATAAATGATAACAGCCTTTTGAGCATACCAGTAGGCACAGAAAGCCCCTACTGGCCTATATCTATCAGCCGATAACCACTGATAAAAAAAACATTCAATCGAGTGATAACATTCGAATTGGCTTTTATGAGATTATTGTAATTTTTATGAATTTATCATATATAATTTGTCATTAAAATTTTACTAAATAGCAATGATGATGATATTGACACATTTACAAAGAAATTTTAATGACAAATCAATTTGATCTACTAAAAATGAATTGGAGATGATTAGAAATCACGTTTATGACAGATTTGTTACAAGTTAGGTATCATAAGCATGCACTAAATACCCTTCATATTCATGACATATGTCAAAGGTGCCATGACAGTTTTATGAACACCCCCATTCAAGTAAAGTGTTAACCAAACCAATTATATACAATAGCGGCATAAAACAATACCTAATGTATGTGTAACAGAGACCAGCTAGTGAAATGCTGTGCTCGAAAACCTCGCTCTTATGAACCCGAAAAGTTGCTCTAGTGACTGACGCTAGAGGCCATAGTTTTTAGCCTCCTTGTTAAAGCAATCGACTTCAATGAGCAGAGTTTCCGGTTTGGCCCCAGTTCGGAGTGGGTTGGGTGATGTAGGACCGGTGGGGTTATATTGGTGCCATGACCCGAATGGAAGTGAGGTTGAAGGGAGTGAGGCCAGCTAGTGAAGTGCTGTGCTGTTAAACCTCACTCTTCGCAACCCAAAAAGATGCTCTAGCGACTGACGCTAGAGGCCATAGTTTTTAGCCACCTTGTTAAAGCAACCAATTTCATTGCGCAGAGTTGCTGGTTTGGCCCCACCAGTGGGTTGGGAGGTAAAGAACCGGTGGGGTTAGATTGGTGCCGTGACCCGGATGACAGTGAGGTTTAGGGGGGTTGAGTGTAACAGAGACTAGCTAGTAAAGTGCTATGCTGGTAAGCCTCACTCCTCTGAGCCCAAAAAGGTGCTGTAGCGACAGATGTTAAAAGTCATGGTCTTTAGCCTCCTTGTTAGAGCAACTGACTTCACTGCGCAGAGTTGCCGGTTCGATCCCAGCTTGGAGCAGGTAGGGTGGTGTAGGACCAGTGGGGTTACATTGGTGCCACGACCCGGATGGGGGTGAGGTTTAGGGGGGTGAGTGTGGCAGAGGCCAGCTAGTGAAGTGCTCTGCAGGTGAACCTCACTCCTCAGAATCTGAAATGGTGCTCTAGCGACAGACACTAGAGGCCATGGTCTTTAGCCACCTTGTTGGAGAAACCAACTTGTGTAGAGTTGCCGGTTTGATCCGAGCTCGAAGCGGGTTGAGTGGTGTAGGACTGGCAAGGTTACATTGGTGTAATGACCCGGAGGGGTGTGAGGTTTAGGGGGGTGAGTGTAGCAGAGGCCAGCTAGTGAAGTGCCGTGCAGGTGAACCTCACTTCTCTGAACCCAAAATGGTGCTCTAGTGACAGACACTAGAGGCCATGGTCTTTACCTCCTTGTTAGAGCAACCGACTCCCATTTGGGAAGTCACCAGTTCGATCTCAGCTCAGAGCGGGTTGTGTGGTGTAGGACCAGCTGGGTTACACATGGAGGCCAATAGCTACCTGTTACTAAGAGTCTTTAAAATATCTTTTTTTATGTTTAACAGAAGGAATTCAAACAGGTTTGGAACAAAGTTTGAGTGTTTTTTTTAGGTGAACTCTGTACTGTAAATGAAATAATGAATCTTGGATGCACTGGTGACTTGAATTAGTTAAACAAGCATTAGGCGATGAAGCATTGGGTATTTAGGCAGTTTAATGAATATACCATGTGACCAATTAACACTTGCTTTCGGCACAGGAAACTGTTGGCGGTGGTTGACAATGACACTTTCCTGATGATCGCCATCAGTGCAGTCAACTGGGGTACCATCTGTTCGACAGTGTTGAATTACATTACAGCTTCATAAAGGAATTACACTACCGCTGCATTTCCAGCTTTCCTTCGACTTAACGTTTAGCCTGAGTCACAACGGTTATGCAACGATGAGAAAATTACAGGTATAAACAAGACTTTTCTGTTTCACTGCAGATATGAGGTCATGTCAGAGTGCAAGAGAAATTAAATATAATCAACTTATTATCTCAACAAATTGGAAGCTTCTAAAGGTGAACCCATATGTGTGGTTTCTAGCCAAGACTGGCTTGTCTCATAACTTCCTTTACAGTTCCTCACAGTGACTAAAATTAAATGGGTCAGACTAGTTCTGAGGAAAGCAAAACACCTTATCTTTGCTGTAAATCTTTTCAGCGTCCTTTTAGAATTAGAATTGTAAAAAAAGGAAAATCAGAAGAAAGAAAGAAATAAAATCCAGTCCTCAACTGAAGGCTTAGAATAATCCTTCTGATGTTTTCATTCTTGCTCCTGTCAGCCCTCCAGTTCAGTTCAAAAGCTCTTTTTCCCACTGCATAAAAGAGTGCAACAGTGAATGGGCAATGTATAAGCACCCTTGGTTCCTGGAGCTTTTTCCCCTATTCATTGGCATTTCAAGAAATTCTTTAGTTAATTAACTAGCCCAATGAGAGGCAGGATGAATCATAGTATTAAAACATTTGCTTTAAATAATATGTATACACTACAAAAGTCATGTTGCCTATCCAAGTGTTACGAACAACAACTAATAACTTGACTTCCAGTTGATCATTTGGTATCAGAAGTGGCTGGGCTTGAAGGTAGTTTGCATGTTCTTCCCATGTTTGCGTGGGGTTCCTCCGGGTGTTCCGGTTTCCCCCACAGTCCAAAGACATGCGCTATAGGTGAACTGAATAAGTTAAATTGGACATGGTGTATGTGTGTGAATGATTGTGTATGGGTATTTCCCAGTACTTAGTTGTGGCTGGAAGACTATCCGCTACGTAAATCATATGCTGGGTAAGTTGGTGGTTCATTCCGCTGTGATGACCCCTGATGAATAAAGGGAGTAAAGGCTGATTTCTACTTCTGCGTCAAGGGCTGACGATGACGCGCACTTTTAAAAAAATGTAAGTACACGTCAAAACAACGCATAGTGCAAGCTCTTTAATTGGTCGGCTTGGTAGCTGTGACCAGTGTGGGTGGGACCGAGAGCCATGTGAACCCGTTGGAGCAAGTGTTTACAAGTGTCGAGTCCTGTAAAGGAACTGAAACTGTTGTTGACCGCCTCTGAATGAGAGTTTTAGTTACTTGTTCATTAAGGTAGCATTCAGAAAAAACAAAACACCCACGAAGAAACACAACGCAACATAAAAACCTACTGCCAACTAGTGTTTCGGAAGTGTTATTGCAGTGCCACACAAACAGCATGCAGAAGTATAAATGCATGGCTACGTGCGAGGCATGAGCCGTGGTCACGCCAATCACTTGATGCAGAAGTATAAATCAGCCCATAGCCAAAGGAAAATGAATGAATGCGTGGAATCTGTATCTTAAAAGATTTATTAGCACTAAAAACATTTTCCTAGGGAAAAATAACGTGAAATTTGACTTCCCCTGCTATTGCGCCTTATTGGCTCTCTTGAGGAACATAAAACTTTCTTTTCCAAGTCATGTCACTTTGAATGACAACTTCAGATACATTTAATCTGCTCGGGAGAGGTTCCACGAACATGAATTTACAAAGACATGCTGTGCAAGAATAATGCATTTAGTGTGCTCTATAGATATAACTCCTTTAGAAACAGGAGAAAATGGAGAAGTTTGATAGTATTCCAGCCCCTGCAGGTACAGTACAGCAGCTTTTTTTTTTTTGCAAGCACAAAAAAAAAGAGGTTTGAAGTAATCCTAGACCTACCCTTTAGCCACCTACCCTTTAGATAAAAAAAATGCCATCACACCTCTGTAACTAATCCGGTTGCAAACTTCAAATGACCCTTTACAGAGATCAACCAATCTATGCATAACGCACACACTGAACTCAATATCTGATTCACGTTTGGTTGGCTGTAAAAGACGAGCCCTTCCAAGAGCAACAGTAGGGGTTAAACAAGCCAAATGCAAAATCAGCCCTTAAATGCATGAGCGCTATAATCAGTTTCTAATGCCCTATTTCCAGTGATAAATGGGACGACGTCTTGCATGCAAAGTGTAATGTGATAAAGAAGAATAAGAAGCAGTTGAACTTGTGTATGGAAAGTTTGCAAGCGTAAGGCCATGGAAGATATTCAGCAGATAAGGAAATGTGAGAGGAAAGATTGGAGCTGGAGACATATTTACATAGATCGGGACAAAATGTGTCTCCGCCACGCTCGCTGGACGAGATAGAAGCAGACGCATTACGTCACAGCTGTCTGACTAGCAGTGCGGTTACGGTTTGGTTCTTGCGTGAAATATGAGTCAGGGAATTTAAGGAGGAGATAATCTCCAAGGCTCAGTGTTTGTGTTATTAAAAGCCTTCGAGTAGGGCAGCCCCCTTATGGCCAGTGAACACTGATGTGTGTGATGTTTTCAGTGGTAAAACACTTTCTCCTGTGCCAGTTTAATATGCAAGACAACTTTTAGTAAACCATCGGTAAGTTGATTTCCCCGAGGAATGTAAACACTGAGGCTGCGATGTTCTCAAACATTGCACGGTTTGTTCGAGTGGCTCAGCACAACATCTTCAAAATTGAGGTTTTAGGCTTTTAGTTTCAGTATGTTAGCCTCAAACTTACCCAAAACTGGCATTTAGAAGATAGATGCACCGTGTGTCTCACTTCTGTTAATGTGGATGAATGATTTTGTTAACATCACCCTGCACTTCAGCTTCTCATAAAATGTTCTGTCCAATCAAATGCTGTTTGGAATCTCAAATTATATACCCCTGCACTATAGACCCTTTTCACATTTTTGGGTTTCTCAGCAGTGCAAGTCGTCATACTGTAGTTGGACAAACCTAGAGTGTATACAGTGTTGGGGAGTAACTAGTTACATTTAATGGCGTTACATAATTTAATTACAAAATAAAAGTAACTGTAATTTGTTACAGTTACTGAGTAAAAATGTGTAATTAAATTACAGTTACTTATTAAAATGTTAAAGATTACAAATGGGGTTTCATCTAAAA